>NW_020173682.1:2321550-2441983 GCF_003031525.2 Neophocaena asiaeorientalis asiaeorientalis | reverse complement strand
CGCAAAAAAAAAAAAAAAAAAAAAAAAGTAATACAGTTATCCACATTCTTTTAAAATTTTGATTTAGTAATATATACACTTATCTAAGAATACAGTGTCTTCTTATTTTCTTTGGAGCATTCAAGATCTAGTGGAAACTGTAGTCTCTCATAATTTCAAGGTAGTGAAGATCATAAACCGTAATCTGAAGTATCTGCAACAGTTGTAATGTGATATGAAAAAAAATCTGTGTAATAAAATTACAGGTCCTGCTAATACTACTGTGGTTTGTTACCAGCATTCATAGTGGAAAGAAATGCCATCTTTCAATCAGAGGTTATCGAAAATAGAGATGTAACTTGTTTCTCATCCAAGTTCAAGAACCCCATAACCCTGGAGAATATCTGGCACAGAGTAGGAATTCAATAAATGCTAAGTGAATGAACAGACTAGTTAATAAGTGAATACTAATCCAAATCTGTGTTTTATTTAAGCAGAAATAATGATAACCTGTATTTGAAAATCTTGACTTACTGCTAACATATGCTTCTAATTTATTAATGAGTGGTATGGGTTAAACTGTGTCCTCCCTAAAAGACATGCTGAAGTTCCAACCCCCAGGACCTCAGAATGTAACCTCATTTGGAAATAGGGTCTTTACAGAGGTAATAAGTTAAAATGAGGTCATTAGGGCAGGCCCCCATCCAATAAGACCAGTGGCCTTATATAAAAGGAAATTTGGAGACAGATATGTACAGAAGGAAGATTACATGAAGAAACACAGGAAGACACCATATGAAGATGAAGACAGAAATCAGGGTGACGCATCTATAAGCCAAGGAATGCCGAAGATTGCCAGCAGACCATCAGAAGCTAGAAGAGAGACTTCCCTGGTGGCACAGTGGATAAGAATCCGCCTGCCAATGCAGGAGATACGTATTCAATCGCTGGTCCAGGAAGATCCCACATGCTGTGGAGCAACTAAGCCTGTGCGCCACAACTACTGAGCCTGCATGCTGCAACTACTGAAGCCCACGTGCCTAGAGCCCATGCTCTGCAACAAGAGAAGCCACCACAGTGAGAAACCCGCGCACTGCAACGAAGAGTAGTCCCCTCTCACCGCAACTAGAGAAAGCCCGCACACAGCAGCGAAGACCCAACACAGCCAAAAATAAATTTTTTTTTAAATGTTAAAAAAAAAAAAAAGAAGAGAGGCTTGGACTGGATTCTCCCTCATAGCCCTCAGAAGGAACCAAGCCTTCCAACACTTTAATCTTGAACTTCTAGCTTCCAGAACTGTGACACAATAAATTTCTGTTGTTTAAACCACCCAGTTAGAAGTACTTCGTTATGACAGTCTTAGGAAACTAACACAGATTTTGCTATAGGGAAGTGAGATACTGCTGTAACAAATACCCAAAATGTGGAAGTGGCTTTGGAATTTGGTAATGGATAGTCTGGAAGAGTCTGAAGATGCAGGATAGGAAAAGGCTAGATTATCCAGAAGAGAATGTCAGTGGAAATATGGAAGTTAAAGGAGATTCTGGGGAGAGCTCAGAAAGAGGAGAGCTGTGCAGAAAGCCTCTACTGTTCTAGAGAATACCTATATTATTATGAACAGAATGTTGCTAAAAATATGAATATTTAAAGTCCTTTTGGTGAGATCTCTGACAGAAATGAAGACTGTGTTACTGGAAACTGGAAGAGCAGTGATCCTTTTTATACAGTGACAGAGAACTTGGCTGAAATGTGTTCTGTTGAGTATAAAGGAGAACTTGTACGCAATGAGCTCAGACACTTAGCTAACGGGATTTCTAAGCAAAGTGTTGAAGGCACTGCCTGGTTTCTCCTTGTTGACTAGAGTAAAATGCAAGAGGAGAGAGATAAATTGAAGAAGGAATTGTTAAACAAAAAAAAGCCCAGGCTTGAAGATTCAGAAAATTCTCACCCTATCCATATTGCAAAAGATACAAAAAATGAGACAGCATGTTCTGGAGACAACAGTAAGGGTGTGGCTTGTGAATCCAATCAACCATCTCAGCAGAAACGCTGACAGCTTGCACTGAAGGGGGACAGAGATGGGGCAAAATGAATATAGGTTGTGAGACTTCTGGGTACAATCCGCAGGAAACAGGCTAAAACAGAGCTATATGGATGCAAACATGTACTATCCTTCAAGAAAAGGGAAGAATGACTCTGATGATGCTTCAGAGGCCAGGGAAGCTGCCGCTGCCACCACAGGCCCAGGGGTTCCCTCCTCAGATCCAGAGAGCAGGGCTGCTGCCCAAGGCCAAGAGGGTGGAGCCACCACCTTGATGAGCCCAGAGAACAGTGTCCAGACACAGAGGTTTATTGTCAAGCCTTAAAACTTAGAACTGTTGGCTAAAACCAATATACAGGCAGACCTTGTTTTGCCACGTTTCGCGTTATTGTGCTTTGTAATAAATTGAAGGTGTGTGGTATCAATGAGACCACACTCAGACATTAACAAGCCAACCAGCATCCCAAGGAGGCATCCCAAAGAGTAAAAGGTCCAGAAATCATAAGACAAGAAATACTGATGGAGGCTGGACACTGGAGAAGAGAAGATGTCAGTGAGCTCAGAGAAAAGGTCACCCCTAGAAACACAACGTGGGGAGTCGTCACTGTACAAGGGACAGTTTATGAGAGCCGATGAGAGTGCTCGAAAAGTAATAAAAAGGGGTATATGTATACGTATAGCTGATTCATTTTGCTGTACGCCTGAAACTAACACAACACTGTACATCAACTAGAGTCCCATAAAATTTTTTTAATTTAATTTTTTTTAATGTCAGTTCTCATGCTACTGACAGTGACCATTATATGGGGCTAATTAATTGCTTGTAGCCATGCTAGTGTAATTTCATAACAAGGACAGTACTCTGAAATTGGCAAGTGTTGAATCACTGAAAATTGATTGATGAGGCCAAATTTTTCTATGCAAGTTGAAGTATGCAACTTCCGAATTAAAATGTTTGACACATCTTGGGGGGTGAGGGGTAGGGGGTGGGGGGGTGATGAACTGGGAGAATTGGATTGACATATATACACGAATATGTATAAAATAGATAACTAATAAGAACCTGCTGTATAGCACAGGGAACTCCACTTTGCTGTACAGTAGAAACTAACACAACATTGTAAAACAACTATACCCCAATTTAAAAAAATTCAAAAAAAAATAAATAAAATACTTGATGCATCTTATAAAAAAGAAGAAAGGAAAGCAATAAAAAGCGGGAATCAGGGGGCGATGGGTAGAGCTCCCGGCCATGGCCAAATTCACTGGCATATAAAGGGGGGCAGAGGATGTGACATGTACAAGGAAGATTGGAAGGAAGCTACATGGTGGCAGAGTTTATCTCAATACAAGGAAATAAGGAAGGCTCTTCTCATAATTAGAGACACAAAAAGTCGTAAATTCCCTTTAAAATCAGAGGCAGACTGTCTTGTGAGAAATAGTGCCCTAGATGAACGCTAGGGTGCCTTCCAGCTTCAGAATGATGCCAACACTGAATTCTACAAGCAAGGGGAAGCGTAGAGTTTTAAAGGTGGAACTGACATGCAGACACCATTTTTCAAGCAGATTATGACTCTGTCAACAGGACTGGGAGGGAATGAGGGGGACAGAGAGGCCCAAGGCAAGGACAGCAGCTGCTGAAGGCTGCCAGAGCCGCAGCAGGTTAATAAAATGCTCTTCGTGCCTCCTTTTGAACACAAGCGACCAGAACAAGGGATCTGACGCCGGACCTGAACAGGTGAAAAGTTGGGGAACTAGGCCAGAACCTCAAGTGCACACCTCCCTGGAAATCAGCGCCTGACTGGGGAGAGGAAAACAGCCACGGAGAGCAAGGTCCTGAATGAAAGAGAAAGATGAAAGAGAAAGAACTCATGGAATCTGGTGACACTGCATATGCAGAAAAGCAAAAGTGAATCCACTCACGCTGCTTTACTAGAGATTGTGGGACAAGCAGAGAAAGCCTCTCATCAAGGAGGAGAAAATGATCAGTCCTGAGTGTTTCAGAAGATGACAGACAGACTGAGAGAAAGGGGATGCTCTGGGAAGAGGTAACTGTTAAGCACCAGGGCTTAGTTCGTGGTAACTCACCGATGACCTTCTCAGAGGTGCTGAAAAGAGCGAGCTCTCCCCCCTTGGGTTAGCCTGTCACTCGTGTGTGTTACTGTGGACCATTTAGGGGCTCAGACCCCAGACACCCTGGGGTTGGTCTTGGCTCCCTACTCACTGGCTGGGTGGTCTTTTAACCTCCGTGCCCCAATTTCCTCACTTGTTAAATGGGCACTGTAAGCTATCTTCACAAAGCTTCGAGAATTAACTAAAGTCATACAGGCGATGTGTTTACAACGCTGCTTGTACATAGTAATTGTTCAGCCAATATTTTCTCTTATTTTACTATGATGACAGCTATAACTACTACTGCTGCTACCACAACTGCCACCTGAAACAAATCAACAGCAAATCTGGGGGCATATGATAAGGATGTAAACAAGGTAAAATGTTCCAAAATGTTGGAGTCTTTCTAACTTAGCACCGTCCAGGATAACCCTGACTTCCACAGCAGTCTGGGAATCCCCAAAAGTCCTCCAGGATTATTTTGCCCCAAGGTACCCTGTCTGAGGAAATCTGCTTCAGTTTCCGGCTAGTTTGTCAATGTTTTCACCTATTCACTGATATCCCGGGCAAAGCTTCCTCTTATTTACTGGGATATAAAATTTGGTGTGGATATAAATAGCTTTTCTTCGTTCCTCAAACCAGCTCCCTAGTCTTTGATAAATTATGACAGGCAACCCTAAAAAGGAACAATCATTCCAAAAGAATGAGGAAGTGTTTAACAAGAATAAAGGGAAGAACACCGGATAAAAGTTCAGACTACTTTTGGTTTAGTGTGTGCCTTAAGCTCTCTGACATTGTTTCCTGCCTTATAAAATGGCAATTATATCCATTCCCTCAACTTTACAACACAGGCATGCAGGTCAAGTGAGAAAATGAAAAATAAAACACACACTGTAGAGAACAGACTTGTGGTTGCCGACGGGGAGATGGCGGAGGGTAAGGGATGGACTGGGAGTTTGGGATGAGCAGATACAAACTATCACATACAGAATGGACAAACAATGAGGTCCTACTGTATAGCACAGGGAACTATATTCGGTATCCTGAGATAAACCATAATGGAAAAGAATATTAAAAAATGTATATATATGTATAACTGAATCACTTTGCCATGTGGCAGAAATTAACACACATGATAAATCAACTATACTTCAATTTAAAAAAAATAAAAAATAAATAAAAGCATGTTATGTATATATGCAAAATACTTTATAAGATATTCATGAGACCACTTTATTGACCCTCATTACTCTCAAAGGATAAAAGAGACCTACAAGATTCTCCAGATATGCAGAGTACCACTTATAACATAGAATTTTCTTCAGTTTTATCACTTTTATCATTACTTCTACCACTTCTCAGAGTCATTCTGAGGATTACCCCAGATCATGTTTTCAATGGAAACATGATTCAGTCTGAGGTCACAACACTAATATTCACTGGGTCCTTACTATGTGCCAGGAACTGTGCTCGGAACTTTACATGCATATCTTACTCAGTTTCTTAAAACAACCCAATAAAGAAACTAGGTCGTCCCTGTTCTGCTCATGAGAAAACTAAAATTTAAAGAATTTAAAGAACTCACACACGGTCTCCCAATCAGGGTCAATGCTGGGGTTTAAACTCAGGTCTGCAACTCTCAGCCATATTGTCAGGGCTTCACTAGCTGGCTGACTCACTCTCTCCTCAATACCAGCCTCACAGGGCCCATGACGCCAATGTGGACATACAGAGAGGTTCTCAAACAGGCCCATCAACAGTGTATCTGTGAATGCTAAGAATCTATGAAATCTCACATAAACAACTATTTAAGTATTCTTCAAAAATAATTCATACTTTCAATCGCTACTTTCTATAGTAGCAATAATGTCTGCATCATCTTCATCTAGGAATCAGGTTATATGACACACACACGCTATGTTACCACGTATATTAAAATATCCTATACTCGTTTTTGGGACCCATAATATAACATCCAAATATACATCTTTAGGGGAAATGTATCCTAATGACACTAGAAGAATTGCATTTTTCTTGAAACACACTTTGCATTCAAAGTCAGAAAAACTACAGGAGAAGTTGCATAAGTTAGAAGAAACAGCACACAATAAGATCAGTGTGGGCTCACCAATCCCAGCTCCACCAGTTATAAGTTTTATCACTAGACAAAGTTAATCACATGTTCAAGTTTCCATTTCTTCATCTATAAAACAAGAATACTAGTGCATACCTACTAGGTTGTCATAAAGTTTAACTTTAATAGTGCAGAATGTGTAAGGCTCCTAGACTAGTACTCAGTAACAATTTCTTCTTTTCTAGGCCAGTAAGAGATAATAATGGCTCATAAAAGAGGCCATGAGGGAACAGTTTCACTGAAATCATAGGTAACCTGTCCTCTATCTAAAACTATTTCGAACGCTCATGGCCGGCCACACCCACAAATAGAAGGAAAAGACTGGAAGAGTATTTCCCAAAAGAAATCACTGGAAGATGTAATTGTTGTGACAGCCGAAGACAACTTAGCACAAGGGGAGTAGCTGGACCAGATGTACAGACAAAAACAGCAAACAGACACAAACACAAACACTAGGGGGTAGAAATGAAAGACTACTTCTCTTCCTTACTTTCAATTGCCCCCAGAGACTGGGACCTCATCCTTCAAAGAAGCAGTTTCGGGTAGTGGTTAGAAGTACCAATTACAGAATCAGATGGACCTAGGTCCAAAGTATAGTCCTTTCACTCACTTGTCAATTGACCGGGTAAGTTTCTTAACCTCTCTAATCATCAGTTTCGTCTTGGAAATAATAATGATAAGCTCATAAAATATATATACTTCACAAGGTGGTATGGGATGAAATGAAATTCATACATAAATTTTATAGTACATAATAAGTGATCAGTAAAGAAGCAATTATAGCTTAATGACAATAATATTATATTAATAATAGTAAGCAACATGGGAAGGTTTGCTGCCTGAATGATATTCAGACCTAAGGTCCTAGGGATTGAGCCAATGTAAAAAAACTCAAAGAGCACCTTCCTGGGCATGACCAGCTTGCCACTGGTTTACTCCTGTACTCATTTACACATTCCCCAGCCTGGCCAGGAGTCTTCAACAGTCGAAGCCACTCCTAGCGGGTGTGAGGGGTGGAGGGCCCAGCTCAGCTTCAGACCCACCCCTTAGTTGATGCTGAGGATTTGGGTCAAGTGTTGGAAAATACCTAAACCCCATTGATGCCAACCACGTGATTTATTTTCAGAAACCTCACAGGAGCTCTGCCCGCGGGGCACTGAGTCCCCTGGTGATTTTGGGGTTGACACCCAGTGTCAGTACCTAAAGAGCCCTTCCTGCGCCCCACGCTTCATGCCTCCCCTGCCACACCCTTGCAACAGGACTTCTCGCTATACTGCTGTGTCTATTACTTTTATATTTCTGCCTTTGCTTGGGTTAAAATTCCCGACTCCTTGCTTTTCAAATGTGTTCTATGTTGTCCAACTTTTTTTTCTTGGCCACACCGTATGGCTTGCGGAATCTTAGTTCCCTGACCACGGATCAAACCAGGCCCCCCAGTGGAAGCACAGAGTCCTAACCACGGAATCGCCAGGGAAGTCCCTATGTTGTTCAACTTTAAAAGATCAGTATGGGGACTTCCCTGGTGGCGCAGTGGTTAAGAATCCTCCTGCCAATGCAGGGGACATATGTTCGAGCCCTGGTCCGGGAAGATCCCACATGCCACGGAGCAACTAAGCCCGTGTGCCACAACTATTGGGCCTGCGCTCTAGAGCCCGTGAGCCACAACTACTGAGCCCATGTGCCACAATTACTGAAGCCCATGCACCTAGAGCCTGTGCTCTGCAACAAGAGAAGCCACCGCAATGAGAAGCCCGCACACCGCAACGAAGAGTAGCCCCCGCTCGCAGCAACTAGAGAAAGACTGAGCGCAGCAACGAAGACCCAATGCAGCCAAAAAAAAAAAAAAGAAAGATTAGTATGAAAGAAAAATTTAACTTATCAAAGAGATCCCAGATGACAAGAACCAGATCTGAAGATTTGAAAGGAAAAATATATGAGGATCAGAAATTATATGTTCTCATTACCTTTACATGGATCAATACAGTCATTAGTTAAACTGAGTTCAATCCATATTAAACCTTGATTTATTTAAAATATTTGTGTTATTATTTTAATTACTTACCCCTCCCCTCACCAAGGTAATAGAATTTACCAACATAGCAAATTTTTAAAAATCTAAGTAAAGGAAACAATTTGCTTAAAAATCTCAGTTGGTTAATGCTCAAAGGATGCCTTAGAGCTACAAAATAATGCAATATAAACATTTTAACATAGACATTACTTTCAGTTTTACACAAAAGAAAAAATTCTATATTAGAACCTTACAGTTATGATTTCTGTAAATTAACTGTGAAAACTTTGTGCAGTTCTGTGTACAGAGGAATTAGTACAACAATTACTACTCAGAGTATCAGAGATTCATGCTAGCTCTTAGGAACACATGTCAGTAAAAAATGACCCGATAAAAAATATGGAAGATACCATAATAGGAACACATTTATATAAACAGTGATTATTACCTCTCCTTAATCTCACATTATGTACCTGTGTGCTACACTAACATCCTTACCCAGAGTACATGAGAAAATCTCTTTGAAAGCATCCCAGGGGTTCCCTGCTGAAGAATTCTGTTACTTACCATCCTTTGATTTTTTGGTAAAGATGACGTTTCCTGTACAAGAGAAGTTTCACGGGAACCCAAATCAAAAGAGTCACTGAAGATACATAGGCGATGGAACAGGAAACAATCAGCCAATAATGCGCTTTGCCAGGTGTACCCCTTGTGCTTTGATAGGCATCGGCAAACTGTTCCATTATCACCAGCGTGGGGACAGAGAAAGCAGCAAGCTCAAGGAGCTCAAAGAACAGCAGCTTCATCAGTCTCCTCGAAACCATCCTGGAAGGGCGAGCACCTGGGGACCAGACGCTCCCACTCTGACCGGGAGCAGCATATGGACTCACAGACACTGAACTGGGATCAAGTTCCTTGTACTCGAATCACTAACCAGTGACTTTTTATTCTTTTATTGACCCTCATATGGTTCAGTGATCTTCCAACTTAACCGAGGTCTCTTAAAGAAACAGAGCAGTTGTGGAAGTGATCACTCAATGTGTTTGCACATCCGTTACTACAAGTCAAATGAATTTCAGAATATGCTTTGGAGCATCGGTAAAAGCGGGATCTTTTAATGTAGTCTTTATTGTGAATTTGAGCACAAAAAAACATTGATGCAATATTTAACACTTGTTAAGTAGAACCATCGCAATAATATAATTTTAGAGTTAAAGGGGAAGAAGAGACATAATCCAATCCCCTATTTTTTTTTTTTTTTTTTGCGGTACGCGGGCCTCTCACTGCTGCGGCCTCTCCCATTGCGGAGCACAGGCTCCGGAGCGCAGGCTCAGCGGCCATGGCTCACGGGCCCAGCTGCTCTGCGGCATGTGGGATCCTCCCGGACCGGGGCACGAACCCGCGTCCCCTGCATCAGCAGGCGGACCCTCAACCACCGCGCCACCAGGGAAGCCCCCAATCCCCTATTTTTATATCTAAGCAAATTCAGGCAAAGGGAAAAACCCAAAATCTGAGTCTTCATCTAGGAGAATGACCCCTCATTTTTCTTCCAAGTGCTTGAAAAGGGAGTTTGGATTCACTTTGCCAGTCTCCTAACAAGACTTCTTCCTGGTACTTGAAATATTTATTTGTTCTGGCACATTGATTGCTATGCAACACAGACCAGCATTATTTTTATTTTGCGGGTCAGGAAGCTAACATGGCGATACGAGGAACTGGTTGTCAGGACCGACACATGCAGAGTTATCTATATCTAGTCCAAAAGCAAATATCAAATATTTAAAAGACAACAGTGGTCCCCATGAATATCCCTCCTTTGCAAACCGCTTTGGAACAGCTGTGATGAACACTCTGCTGGCTGTGGGGTGCGACAGTGAATGAGGGACAAAGGTTCCTGCCTTGAAAACGCTCACAATCCACAAACCTACGGCAACAAAAAATTAACTGAGGTCAGAAGTATAGCCTAAATGCCATGGTACCCCAGAGAACTTCCTCTTTGGGCTGTGGGAAGGGGAGGGAAAGATGATGATGAGGCCCGAAGGTGGGTGTTGGGGTGTCAGTGACATTTCAGGCAGGCAAAGAAGCAAGGAGGGAGGAATGGTGGTGAGTCCGGTGTGTATGGCAGGACCCAGGGGCAAGTGATGCTAGAAAAATCGTCTGGGGTCAGAACGTCCACGTCCCATGAAGGATTTGGGGCGTGTGTGTGTGCGTGTGTGCACATGTGTGTGTCTGTGTCAAAAAGCATTTTCGGAACAGAGGAGTCACTTGAACACCTGGAAAGGAGGGACGGTGCTGATGTGAAGGGAGGGCAGGAATGGTATTAACCTAGAGACAGGGAAGCCACCTGGGCGCCACAGAGGAGCCTGATACATCAAGTGCAGGAGTGACGAAGAGAGTCCAGCACCCACACACGCTGACCCAACCCCTCCTATCTGCTGGCTTTGTGTCAGATGCCACCCCACCTCACCCAACCCCCACATGCATTTCTCTCAGCTTCTCTCCCCCAAGGCCCTTTGCAGAAGGGACCCCGGGGCTGCCTGGCTCTCGGGATGCACCTAGGATTCTGGGGGTGGCCCCGAGGATTCACACCTCCTGCCTTCCCACTGCAGGATAATCAGACAGGTGGCTCCTCTAGCGGTCAAGTTACCCTCTTTGACCTCGAATCCACTGACGTGGAGCAGAAGCCCTCACAAATGCAAGAAGAGACTTGGAAGAAGGACAGCAAGAATACAAAAGGATGCGGCAGAAAACCATCTGAGCAGCGGTTCTGTTAAGGCAACTATTTCTCATAGCATACCATTGACATCAGTTCTCTGTATCATCCCTGACAAAGTTTCTATTTAAATGATACTAGATACAAGCTAGATTTTAACCTCCTAACCCTCGGTCTTGAGTCATCTAGTGCTACAATGTATTATAACTTCTTCCACAAATTTTGTGTATTAATAGGAATTGTGATCTGAGTAATTGAAGACAGGTGTCGAGTAAAAACAGCCTGGCTCTTACCTGGACTGTAATTCCATTTATTTCCATGTACGGGAATTTGAAACTGAGACTCACTTTATATTTCTCGCCTCTAATCTTCCTCCAGTTCCTATTTTCTCTTCACCTTTACCTTCAAAGATAAGACCAAGAGTGTTACATTCACGTGATGGGACCAGCTGTTCTCCACCACAGGGAACGCCCTGATACTAGCTGTGCTTTCCTTGAGTGGCAGGGAGTTTATGACTGTTGTCCTCTGCCCACAACAAGCCCAACTCCATGTAAAGGAAAGACTGTGTTACCCTTGTAACATCATGGTAGATCATGGTAGAGGCTTAGTGAGTGACTTACACTTTGGTAGGGAGATGACACAGACACACAGGTAGGACCTAAGAAGGTGTACGGAATGAGTTGGACAGCCCTACCCTGCCCAGGCCTCCACCCTCCTCCTCTAGCCACATCTGGATGAACAGGCACGGGGCTACAGAAGGTCCAGCCGTCTAAACGTGGCCTGGCATAACCTAGGCCAATCACTTTCTCACCCACAGGAATTTGAACTAAAAAATGTGGAGAATTTGACAAGTGGAGTTAAAGGAGGCCATGATTTTGAGTCAGGATCAGAGCGGCTCAAACTGTATGTGCTAGAACCACCCCTGACATGTGGTCAAACTCAGTAACTAGCTGAATGAATGAGTGAATGAATGAATGAGTGAATGAATGAATGAACAAATGGAAGCCAAATGGTGAGGGAATAGGAGGTCAATCCAGAGAGTGAGCTGACTGGGACAGATTGATGGGGCGATACAAACACACAAAGAAAACCAGTCCCCCAGCTGCTCGACTCTCCAGGTCACCTGTATTCTTACAAAACAGGGCTTCCATTCTTTGCAACCAAAGGGCTTGAATATAAGCCAAAAAAAAAAAAAAGAAAAATGTGTTTATGAGCAGGGGCCAAATATCATACAGATACAATACGTAAAACTACTGGATGATTCAGAGGAGAGGATTGAAAAAAAATCAAAGTCAAGTTGATTAGAGAAGGTGAATTTTGACCTGCATTGATTTTTCTTTTCTTTTCTTTCCTCTTCCTTTTTTTTTTTTTTTTTGGTTTCACAGGGTAATTCTAAGAAACCTTTATTTTTTAAAAAAATTTTTATTGCAGGATAGTTGATTTACAATGTTGTGTTACCTTCTGCTGTACAGCAAAGTCAATCGATTACGCATATACGTACATCCACTCTTTTTTAGATTCTTTCCCATGATATCACTTATATATGGAATCTAAAAAAAAATGGTACAAATGAACTTATGTATTGATTTTTCTATTGACTCAAAGCAAGATCTATATATTGTTACAGCAATCTTCTTTATATAGTATAATTGTATTTTCTCTGAAAAACAATTTTAAGAATTTTCATGATGCAGTGAGGTGGGGAGAGGGGTGGGAGAGAGAAGAAATGGATGATTGTTCTGAAATACTATAGTTGTAGATTTAAATGTAAATTTAAGATCCAGAAAGATAATCCACCAAACTGTTAAGAGTGATATCCCTGGGGAATGGGTGAGTTGGGGCAGAGGGGTTTTTGTGTTGTTTTTTAAATTAATATTTGCATAGTTGGAATATTTCACAAGCATAAAAATTAGAAAATAATTTTAGACTAATAAAAGTCAATTGGGGGAGCTTCCCTGGTGGCCCAGTGCTTGAGAATCTGCCTGCTAATGCAGGGGACACTGGTTCGAGCCCTGGTCTGGGAGGATCCCACATACCACGGAGCAGCTAGGCCTGGGAGGCACAACTACTGAGCCTGCGTGTCTGGAGCCTGTGCTCCACAATAAGAGAGGCTGCGATAGTGAGAGGCCCATGCACCGCGATGAAGAGTGGCCCCCACTTGCCACAACTGGAGAAAGTCCTCGCACAAAAAATGAAGACCCAACACAGCAAAAATAAATAAGTTAATAAACTCCTACCCCCAACACCTTAAAAAAAAAAAAAATTTAAAAAGTCAATTGGGGCTTCCCTGGTGGCACAGTTGTTGAGAGTCTGCCTGCCGATGCAGGGGACGTGGGTTCGTGCCCCGGTCCGGGAAGATCCCACGTGCCGCGGAGCGGCTGGGCCCGTGAGTCATGGCCGCTGAGCCTGCGCGTCTGGAGCCTGTGCTCCGCAACGGGAGAGGCCACAACAGTGAGAGGCCCGCGTACCACAAAAAAAAAAAAAAAAAAGTCAATTGAACAAAGAAATTCCAGCTTAATAAAAATGTTGTGCTCTATCTTTTAGAATCTTCCCTCCACAAATTTGTTTTCCCTCACTTCCAAGCAAAATGACCAAATTTCACTCCCACTTATCCCTGCAGTGGCTGTAGTTAATAGCAGTGAAATAGCCAAGAGGCAAGCAGGAGATGGGGGAATGCCCTGAAGAACTGCTTCCTCCCTGGGCAGTTAGGGCTGAATTTGAATGTCTTCTCCTGACCTCACAGGAGACTGTGAGTAAGTGTAGTCTTCACCCTTCAGCCCCAGATTAAGGGTTTTAGCCTCTGTGAAACCTTTCCTTACTCTCCTCCAAGTAGAAGCGAGTATTTCCTCCTGTACGTAAAATAGCTTTCAAATACTCCCACTGTAGCACTTGTCTCCCTACAATGTTTGCACACTGGTTTCCCTACAAAACCGCAAGCTCCTTCAAGGCAGAGAACATCTGCTTTCATCTTTGTACCATCATTTCTCAGCACAATGCCTGGCACATAATAGGCCCTTAGTACATACTTGGGAAAGGAAGGAATGAACAGATGAAGGGTAAGAGAAGTGGTGGGCAGCGGGGAGAATGTGCTAGGCTGTGAAAATGGCTAACTCGTCTTTCATTCCAAGAGAATGCAGTTCCTACACTGACCCTTCAGAAGGAGAAGTCATGTACTAAACGTCCCAATACAATCTGTTCACTCAGCTCATGAGTTTCAATGTCCTTGAGTGGTCCCAATGACAGCCGCCATGTCTCCTTCCTAGAGAGCCATGGCTCCAAGGACAAAGCCCCTGGGGATTGCAGAGCTTGTTAATCTCTCGATGCATGTGCGGAAAAGACTATGCCCCTTACAAGCATTCACAAAGACTTTATAGGTCCCAATGTTACAATGTCTTTCCCAACATTTTCCAACCCACATGCCCTCAAGAATGCATATCCATGATGAATTTGCATTGTTAATGAAGGATGTTGGAGAGGACTGTCTGGTAATTGTCTGGTCCGAGGCATAGCCTTTAATCATTTCAGGGTCCTCAGCCCTTCCAAAGTATCATTTGTCTAAATTTTCCAGAACAGAATGGGAGGCAGGGAAGTTTCCTTCATGAGGGATAGAGTAACTAGCGAGCTTGCCAAAGAAAAAGAAAGCCATGATGCCAGCATTAAGCTACTGGGTGAAAAATAATGCCACACCCCTGACTCGGAGACAAAGACAAAGGGATACAAGAGAGGGTTTACGATCACCTACCCCTTCAGCTGGGACCAGTTTATGCCAATCCTGATTCCTCCCCTTCTAAGTCCCCTGATGAGTCCGCCATGCAATTGCACTGCCAGTAATTAGAAGGACACGGAGGGGGACATTTTCAAACCACCCGAATTCTTTACTTGGATTTGCACAACACTGATGTGAAGAAATCTGTCCCCGAGTCTGCTCTTTAATGCTGGCTTTAACAACTTCCTGGTAGGAAACAGATTTGGTTTTCTGAAGCTGGGTCTGTGGTGGAAAGACTGAGTCTTGTGGTTAGAACTCACTTCCACACAGGAGTGTTGATGCAGTGTTTTTTATTTTAGTAAGCAGAAGATATCATGCTGTCCAGGGTAGCACCTGTTCTCCACACTTCCAACTGTCATTTCCTTCCTGCAGGCAGGAAGTCAAAAATTGACAGTCTCTTAAATTGTTAGTAAGATCATTTGTAATCTCAGGTTTTGCTCATTGTTTCCGGCATTTCATTCTGTGAAACAAAATGTACAAGCTGCCAGGAATGTTCTGGCATATCCGTGGCTTGTTTCCTGTGATCATGTGGTGTTGATATGCAAAAAGGCAGGGTCTGGTGGCAGTGAAACTGCTCTCGGGATCAAGCTGGATCTATGAAGAGCCCAGGGAAGAGGCAAAAGTGTGTCCCTACGCCTAATTTACTGATTATTTATCATTTCCAAAGAGTGTTTCCAAAATACATTACTGATCCTCATAAGATGATGTCATCAAATAAATCACCTGAAGTAAATTCAGTAAGATTATGTTACCATGTGATAGAAGCCCCTTTACTAATGTTATGCTGTCATAGTCCAGACTATACAAATTCATATTATAGGGAAAGGATTAATTTCATCTCTGGCTATTTACAAATAAACAACTTTGTAAGAGCAAAGACGACAGCGTATTCACTCTTGTAACCCTTTTAATATCTAGTGACTTTATTCTTCAAATTAACAAATTGTATAGAATGTCCTTTTTTTTTAATAAATTTATTTATTTTTGGCTTCGTTGGGTCTTTGTTGCTGCACGCGGGCTTTCTCTAGTTGTGGTGAATGGGGGCTGCTCTTCGTTGCGGTGTGTGGGCTTCTCATCGCGGCAGAGCACGGGATCTAGGCATGCGGGCTTCAGTAGTTATGGGGTGTGGGCTCAGTAGTTGTGGCGCATGGGCTTAGTTGCTCTGCGGCATGTGGGATCTTCCCGGACCAGGGCTTGAACCCATGTCCCCTGCATTGGCAGGTGGATTCTTAACCACTGCACCACCAGGGAAGCCCTAGAATGTCCTTACTTTTGAAAAGTAATGGTGCTGTCCTGTAAAATTTTTTCTATCATAATTGTCCAGATCTCAAGAAAGCAGGAAAGAAAGGAAGAACTAAAACTTCCCACTCCTGTTATATAAACACAAATTGTGTGTAGTGGTATATAAATGGGACCTAAGAATTAGAATATTAAAGAGGGGCAGGAAGTCACTTCATTCTTTACAATAATTCTCAGCTATTTTTTTTTTAAGGGACTACCATAATCTAGTTCACCTTTGAGTATTCCAAAGTGACAAATTTAAGCAAAGAAATAAAATCCATTTGAGTGTAGATGCAGCCCTAATTAACTACCGCACATTCATCCCAAAGTTCACAAGAATGATTTAACCTAAATTTCTCAAATCTTCATGGTTAAGGATATGACGGTAGGTTTGCAGCACTCCAACTGTTCCTTACTTAAGATAAAATAACTTGAGAACAATGTGAGTAGATATACCCATATCTTCAGAAATTATGCAGAAGTGACGATTATCCAGTTATTTTGGTTAATCTAGCTAGATCAAGATCTCTAAGTGGTTGGCCTAAACGCAACGTTCCCTAACTCCACTGCACGGTGCAGGTTTGTTTTGGCTTGTTTTAAGAGAATAGTTTTAAAGATATTGTGGGTTTGGAATCTTCTGACCTAAATTACCGTTTAGACTATAAATGGACATTAATTAATATGTCTTCTTGGACTATTTAGTTTGATAAACATTAAATGAAGTAAGTCAGCTGATCTCTTCTCTGTCAAAAGCCCCCCATTGGCTTCTCATCTCATTTAGAGTAAAAGCCCAAGGCTTTACCAGAATTTTCAAGGCCCTACCACTCAGCACATTTCTCTCTGACTTCATTTCCTATTACTCTCTCTCAATATTCTTCAAACATGCCAGGCGTCAAGGCTTCCCCCAGGCCTCCTCCTTGCTGCTATCTCCTGCAGATATCCAAAGAGCCAACGACCTCATTTTCTTTAGGTCTTTACTTAAATGACACTTTCTCAGTGAGACGGCTTATCCAAAATTCCAATATTCTCCCTCTTCAATTTCTTATCCTTCTCCTCACTTTTTCTTTTACTTATTAATAGCATAATGTTTATTTGACTTATTTATTACGTTACTTGTCTGTTCCCCCAACTAGAAGGTAAGTTTCTTTAGGGCAGGAATTTTTACCAATTTTGCTCTCTGTTAGATACTCATACTAGGCTAGTGCTTAGCACATAGTAAGATCTCAATAATTATTCATTGAATGAGTGACACAATGAATTCACAAATGAACTGAGTGGACCCTCTATGCGAGCTACTATGCTAATGCAAGGATACAAAGATGACCAAGACATGATGCTCTCTGACCTTACAGGCTTATGATCTGGTTGAAGAGACGGATAGAGCCATGAATCATTTCAGTACGAGTGCAATGAAGAGATGCGTGTCCGAGGCATCTTCGGTGCAGAGAGGAAGGGGACATGGTCAACCCAGAGGTTCAGGTAAAGTTTCCTGAAAAAAAGCAGGCACATTCTCGAGCTCAAGAAACTAGTCTAGCTAGAGAAATAGAAGATTCCTTCAAAGGTCTTAATAGAATAGACTTTTAAGTTTGCTCCAAGGTATGACATCTGCAAGATGGTGGAATGGGAAGTCCCCAGTCCTAGTCTCCCAACAGAAACACCAGTTTAGCAACTATCCATGGACAAGAATGCCTTTGTGAGAATTCCAGAACCCAGGGAAGAGGCTACAGCGCCCCAGGAGAGCATGAAAACTAAGAAAAATCACATTTAAAAGGATAAGAAGAACAGTTTCACTTTGTCTGCATTGCCCCCCAACGCCCCCCAAGCCGGCACATCAACACCAAGAAGGATCCCCTTTGGCCCATGATTTCTCTAGTGGAGAAAAGAGAGACCAAGGTGCATATCCAACTTTCCCAGCATTTCAGGGCACTCCTCAGGAGGCCCACTTCTGTCTCACCTCATGCAGAAAACTGAAGAAACTGGCACAGCTAGACCACCTGGAGACGGTTAAGAAGTTAAAAAGAGGTAGGGGTTTTCAGCGGCTAGTACACACAGATCTCAGAGACGGCACCGCAGCCGCACAAACGACCCCACCTGACCACAGAGCTCCACCAGCCGGCCCCATTCAACTAGAGACCCCACCAGCCAGTCCTGCCCATCACAAACCCCACAAGCACTGTTGAACTACAGACCCCAAGGACCCTGGAAGTGAACACCCCTGCCTGTGGATGCCACCAACATACAGAATCCCAGGATCCCAGGCCAGGCTGAGTCACACTGATGAAGTCTTTTCCTTTCTGGAGCCAGCCTGTTGAGACGGTCTTGAAATTCACAGACACCAACAAAGGATACAAACATCACAAAGAATCAGGGAAACATAACACCACCAAAGGAAACATTTACTTCTAGTTACTGACCCTAAAGAAATGGAGTTCCACAAACGGACAAAGAATTCAAACTAATCATCTTAAAAAGCCCAATGAACTACAAAGAACACAGATAAACAACTAAGCAAAATCAGGAGAACACAGGAACAAAATGGGATGGAGTAACATCAGCAAGATGGCAGTATTAGAATTTCCAGTGCCCATTCTTTCCCAGAAACATCCGCTGGAACAACTATCCACATGTAAAAATACCTTCAGAAGAGCTAAGAGCTCCAGGTGAGGGATTACAGCACCTGGATGGAGCACAGAAATAAGAAAAGAGCCATTGAAGATGGCAGGAAAGATAATCACATTATGTGAAGTTACCTAAACCTGGGCAGCCCACTGGGGAAACAGACATCCTTCCCGCCGCAGGAGAATGAAGTGAGCACCCAGCTTCACTGCAGAACCCAGCACTGCCAGCCTCCACAGCCCCAGGTGGCTCCTGTGGTGTCAGGCTTCCGGTGGGCTCCTGTAAACCCAGGATCCCAGCCCATCCCAGCACTGGCACCAGACTGGCCCCCATGAACCCAGGCTCCCAGCCAGGCCCAGTGCCAGGTCTGCTATCACAGACCCAGGCTCCCAACCCACCCCAGCACCATGTTAGCTCCATGAAGCCAGGTGCCCAGCCTAGCCGCAAGCCAACACTTGCAGACCCAGACACTGGGCTCACCCCAGGTTCACAGCACTTAGCTGGCTCTGTGGAGCCAGGATCCAGGCTTGACCACAAGGACTCAGGCACCAAGCCTGCCCATCTGCTGATCCAGGCACCAGAGCTGCCAGCCCAGGGCCTCCATCAGCAAGGCCAACCACAGACAACACCAGATGGTTCACCTGGAATGTCTTACTAGTAAAGGGCTTTCCCTGCTGAAGCCAATCTGTAAAAACCGGAAGAGGTGCCTACTTCCTCAAATGCACAGAAACCAACACAAAGCCACAGGATCACGAATAATCAAGGTAACATGATTAGCTCCAGTGACTGACCCTAAAGAAAGGGAGATCTATGAACTGTCTCACAAAGAATTCAAAATAACCCTCTTAAAGCAGGGACAACTAAAGGACACTAGGAAAACAATGCATGAACAATATAAGAAGTTCAACAAAGAAACAGAAACTATTAAAAAAAAATCCTAGAGTTGAAGAATAAAATGAACTGAATACCTCAATAGAGAGCTTTGATAGCAGACTTGACCACACAATAGAAAAAATTAGTAAACTAGGATATAGGTCATATGAAATCCTTCAGTCCGAGCAGCATAAGAAAAAAGAATGAAAAAGAGTCAACAAATCCCCCAAGAACTGTGGGACACCATTGAGAGAAACGATCTACACATTATTGGAGTCGCAGAAGAAAAGAGGGAGACATGGCAGAAAGCTCATTGAAAGAAATAATGGCTGAGAACTTCTCAATCTGGAGGGAGACTTGGACACCCAAGTTCATGAAGCTAACAGGTCGTTCCGAAATTTCAATTCAAAAAGATTTTCTCCAAGATACATTATAATAAAACAGCCTAAGATCAAAGACAAAGAGACAATTAAAGAAAAAAGATAAATAAATTCCTCACATATAAGGGCCGACATAAGTCCATCAGCAGATTTCTCAGCAGAAACCTTGCCAGCCAAGACAGGGTCAGATGATATATTCAGTGTGTTGGGGAAACAAACACACGAACACAAAAACCCTGCCAAACAAGAACACTTTACCCAACAAGGTTGTCTTTCAGAAATGAAGGAAAGATCCAGACTTTCTCAAAAAACAAAATCTGAAAGATTCCATCACCATTAGATCTGCCCTATAAGAAATACTAAAAGTAGTTCTTCCAAGTTTTTTTTTCATCAAGGAAAGGATGCTAATCAGTAACTTGAAAACATGAAAAGATAAAACACTGGTAAAGTATATAGTCAAATTTGAAATACTCTAATACTGTAATATGGTAGTGTGTTAATCATTTATGCTAGTATAAAGGTTAAAGTACAAAAGTATTAAAAAGACAGAGAATTCCCTGGCAGTCCAGTGGTTAGGACGCTGCGCTCTCACTGCCATGGCCCGGGTTTGATTCCTCGTCAGGAACTA
This sequence comes from Neophocaena asiaeorientalis asiaeorientalis, assembly GCF_003031525.2. Lineage (NCBI taxonomy): Eukaryota > Metazoa > Chordata > Mammalia > Artiodactyla > Phocoenidae > Neophocaena > Neophocaena asiaeorientalis. Next base: position 2,421,449 of record NW_020173682.1, on the reverse strand, counting down.
AGATCCCGCAAGCTGCATGGCATGGCCAAAAAAAAAAAAAAAAAACTGTAGACACAATAATTTGTTAATGTATACACAATATTAAAAGAGATAAACAGTGACATCAAAAACATAAAGTGGGGGGAAGTAAAAGGGTAGAATTTCTATAAGTGATCAAACTTAGCAGCTTAAAATAGACTTTTATATTTTTAAGATGTTTTACCTCATGGTAACCACAAAGCAAAATCTAACAGTAGATACAAGAAAGATAAAGAGGAGGGAAATCAAAGCATACCACTATGGAAAATCATCAGTTCACAAAGAAATACATCAAGACATATCATGACAGCAAAACAATAAGAGTAGGAGACTATGATACTGCATTTTCAACAATGGATGTACCTTTCAGATGGCAGATGAATAATTAAACAGCAAATTTGCACAACACGATAAACCAATTTGACTTAACAGTCTATACGCAATATTCCAAACCAAGAGCAGTGGAATATATACTCTTTTGAAGCATACATGGAACATTTTCTGGGATAGATCACATGCTAAGTCACAAAACAAGTCACTGCAAATTTAAGAAGACTGAAATCTTTTTTACTTTATTTTATTGAATTCTTCCATGAAATAAAACTAGAAATCAGTAACAAAAGGAAATCAGGAAAACACACAAATACAAGGAAATTAAACAACACACTCTTGAACAACCACTGGGTCAAAGAAGAAGTCAAAAGGGAAATTTAAAAATATCTTGACACAAATGAAAAAAAAGAACAAAATATACCAAAGCTTAGGGGATACAGCAAAAGCAGTACTGAGAAGGAAGCTTTTAGTGATAAACACCTACATTAAGAAAGATCTCATGCAACCTAACTTTACACCTCAAGTAAACAGAAGAAGAACAAACTAAGCTCAAAATTAGCATAAAGAAGGAGATAATAAGGACTAGAGCAGAAACTGATGAAATGAAATAAAGAAAACAATACAAAAAACAGATAAAACTAGTTCATTTTTTGAAAAGATAAACATATCAACAAACCATTAGCTGAACTAACTGAAAAAAAAGGAGAGAAAATTCAAAATCAGAAATAAAAGAGGAGGCATTACAACTGATGCCACAGAAATTTAAAAAAAAAAATAAGGGACTATTATGAACAATGATATATCAACAAATTGGATAACTTAGAAGAAACGTTAAAAACTACCACGACCGTGTCAAGAAGAAACAGAAAGACTGAACAGATCAATAACAAATAATGAGATTGGATCAATAATCAAGAATCTCCCAACAACCAAAAAAAAAGCCCAGTACCAGAGGGCTTCATAGGTAAATTCTATCATCGAAATTTAAGAAGAATTAATACCAATCCTTCTCAAACTCTTCTAAAAATAGAAGAGAGAACACATCCAAACTCCTTTCACTAGGTCAGCATCATCTTAATAGGAGAGCCAGACAAAAACACCACAAGAAAAAAACAAAAAACTACAGGCTAATATTCCTGGTGAACATGGATATAAAAAATCCTCAACAAAACATTAGCAAACTTAGTTCAACAACACATTAAAAGGATCATAAACCATGACCAAGTGGGACTTATCCTTAGGATGTAAGGATAGTTCAACATATGCAAATCGACGTGACAACATCACATTAACAGAATGAAGGACCAAAAAATAATGTGATTATTTCAATACGTGCAGAAAAAAGTATTTGACAATATTCAACACTTTTTCATGGCACTCTAAAAATTATATCAAGTATAGAAGAACTTACTTCAACACAATAGAAGCCATATATGAAAAGCCCACAGCTAACATCATACTCAGTGTGAAAAAGCAAAATTCTTCCTCTCAAATCTGGAACAAGACAACACCTGTTGAGATAGCTATTATCCAAAAAAAAAAAAAAAAAAAAATAAGGGTTGGCGAGGAGAGATATGGAAAAATTGGAATCTTTGTTGTACACTGTTGGTGGGAATGTAAAACGGTACAGCTGCTATGGAAAATAGTATGGAGCATCCTCAAAATATTAAAAATACATCTTCCAGATGATCCAGCAATCCCACTTCTGGGATGGAACTGAAATCAGGATCTTGAAGAGGTATCTTCACTCCTGCATTCATTGCAGCCTTATTCATAACAGCCAAGAAATGAAAATAACCCAAGTGTCCACTAGCACGAATGGATATGGAAATTGTGGTATGTACCTACAACGGAATACTATTCTGCCTTAAAAAAAGGAAGGGAACCCTACTCTTTGCAACAACACTGAAGACATGATAAGTGAAATCAGTCAGTCACAGAAGGACAAATGCTGCGTGATTCCTTTTATATGAGGCACCTAATATAGCCAGACACATAGAAGTAGACAATATAATGGTGGTACCAGGAGATGGAGAAATGGGAAGTTGCTGTTCAATGGGCATAAAGCTAGTTATATGAGATGGGTAAGTCCCAGCGATGGGCTCTAAAACATTGTGCCAGTAGTTAATATCAAAGTATTATGCACTTAAAAGTTTAAGAGGGTAAATCTCATATTAAGTGTTCTCACCACAAAAACAAAACCAAGGGACACAAGGGCAATTTGGAGATGATGGATATGGTTATCACCTTGATCGTGGTGACGGTAACACGAGTATATATACATACATCCAAACTCACAAAAGGGTGCACGTTAATTACGTGGGTTTTTTTGTGTACCGATTATTACCACAATAAAATTCAAGAAAAACTTCTGCTCCAAAACACTGAAATGACTAAAGCCTGTATCTAACGCCCGAGTTGCAATGTTAGCCCTTGTCTCTTCTTATAGTACTGAATGCCTTACTAAATTCTACCTCGTGCTGTAGTTTTAAAGTACATGTTTTCTTTCCTTACACATTCACGACCTCCTTTAAGGCAGTGACGGGATCTTGTTGTGTTGTAGGGATCCCAATGCCACCCGCAGTTTTGATGATTCACTGGGAGGCCTCTCGGAGCTCAGCGTACTGTACCCATGGCTGTAATTTATTGCACTGAACGGACTTGAAGCAAAACCAGCAAGGGGAAAAGGCACGTAGGGGGATGTCCAGGGAAACCAGGTACAAGCTTCTAAGAGTCCTTGGTCCAGAGTCACACAGGATGAGTTTAATTCCCCCAGAAACAAGCTGTGAAAACACATGTGAAATGTTGCCAACTAGGAAGGCTCTCTAGACTCAGTGCCTGGGGTTTTTACTGGGGCTGATCATGTAGGTACTCTCTACCTGACATGTCCCCAGATTCCAGCCTCCCAGAGGAAAGCAGGTGTTCAGCATAAACCACACCATTTGTGTAAATAGCTCAGGCCCAGTGAGCCACTCTTGTCAGTTGTGAGAATGGTGGGAACCCTCCTCAAATCCAAGTTCCCAAATGCCAGCCAAGGGCCAACCTTGGAAACAGGACTTTCAAAAAAATGGCAGTCAGGCCTGCTATGCCAACTTTTCTTCTGTCCACTTAGTAGTTGTTAGATTCCCCTGGTGCTCAAACATCTGCTGAATTCCATCTTCAACTTTACACTATTGTTCAAACGAGATCATGGGAAATAAATAAATGAAAATCTCATATATACAAAGAACTAAGTTTACATTTTAAAACTCTGCATGTGTTTTTAAAAACTTTGTCTTGCCACTCAACATGAGTTATGGGTTTTTTTTCCCTATATTACTTAAGCTTGGATAAACCAATTTTACATAAACAGCTAGCTAATCATTATAATAAATATAGAAGTGAACACAATGTAGTGGTTAAATCACCATCACAGAGGTAATGGCCCAGATATGATTTCTATTTTTAATATCTATTGGGGATCTGACCTAAGATATTGGAATTAGTCTACAGACCTTCCTCTGTATTGATAATAATACTTTGAACATATTACAGTCAGTAGCAAACTGCTAAGTTGATTCAGACTAGTAACAAACCTATTAGTCTCAATAATAAAAAGAAAACTTTGAGTGACTTGACAGCTCTGCTGGTAGAATCCAGGCCTGGTGATGCCAAAGGAAGTTTTGGAAAAAGACTGAAGAAGCCTGACGTGAACCCTCATGCTTCACCACAGTGCTGCCAGAACACATTTCCCTGTGGTACGCCATGGCCCTAAAATTATGCTCGAAATAAAAGGCTTGTCTTTGAGTCTAGAAAAAAGTGGCTTAACAGGTCAACGCAATCTCCTTTACCATTTTTTTTTCCTGGAAGATGTCAATGATGCAAAATATGAAATCCTGCCTACATCATTTCCTCAACAGACTGTATTCTGTAGTATGAAGAACTCACATAGGCTGTACAGAAACCATACGGGTTCTTTGATTTCAATTTTTCCATTACGGTCAAGAACATAATCTATAAAATCTTTTCATCTTCACACCTCCTGAGTTATGATGGAAATAATGGGGCAAAAGGGTCCATCAGTGGGGTGGGCCGAGGTTAGGGGAAGCCTCGATATCTAGACTGAGGAGTTTTAAACTTATTCTATAGGACAGGGGTTCATAAAATAGCCTATATAGATGGACTATAAATATCTATGAAGGACTTCCCTGGCGGTCCAGCGGTTAAGACTTGCCTTCCAATGCAGGGGGTGCAGGTTCGATCCCTGTTCAGGGAGCTAAAATCCCACATGCCTCGCGGCCAAAAAACCAAAACATAAAACAGAAGCAATATTGTAAAAGATTCAAAAGAGACTTTAAAAAAAAGTCCACGTCAAATAAATAAATATAAATAAATAAATACGTAAATATCTCTGAAACACCTGAAATTATATGTAATACTCTAGGTGGGAGAATTTTTCTGGGGAGAAGATCCACAGCTTTCTTCACCTTTTCAAAGGTGACTGTGACCCCAGAATGTTTGTGAAAACTCAGGCCGAGTGTATAAGGAAACGTAGGCCAGAAGAAGAAGGCTGCATGTTGTCAGCATTTTCCAAACCAGTGTGACCACAAGGATTGCTGGGGGCACTTGTTAAACTGCATGTAATTCTCTTCTCCAGGAAATTAAAATCGAACCATTTAAAAAATCTTGATGCACATTTTGATTCATTGCTTATATCTCAAAGCAATGAATCAAGAAGGCAGTAGTTAATCCCCAGTGTAGCATGTCAGAAAATGATCTATAACATGCCTATCCTTCAGATTCTGTGGAGACACATCCACTGCTGCTCCTTTGTTGGGCAAATCCAGAATATTGCACATATTAAGTAAATCAAAATTCTAAAAAATCCGTGCTTTTCAGATGTCATGAAAAACAATAAATCAGAAATTGACGGCTCTGTCACATTCGTTCCCACATAACCTGTCTGAATCCTAATCTTTCAGTTCAGTGTGTTATAGGTTTTTCTGGATTCAATCTCAGCAGCACCACCTACTGATAATTTATTTTATTTATTTATGGCTGCACTGGGTCTTTGTTGCTGCGTGTGGGCTTTTTCCAGTTGCAGCAAGCAGGGCGAACGGGGGCTACTCTTTGTTGCGGTGCGCAAGCTTCTCACTGCGGTGGCTTCTCTTGCTGTGGAGCACGGGCTCTAGGTGCGCGGGCTTCAGTAGTTGTGGCACACGGGCTCAGTAGTTGTGGCGCATGGGCTTAGCTGCTCCGCGGCATGTGGGATCTTCCCGGACCAGGGCTCAAACCCGTGTCCCCTGCGTTGGCAGGCGGATTCCTAACCATTGCACCACCAGGGAAGCCCACCTACTGATAATTTAAATTCAGTACTTTATGTAAACTCTTAGCAATGTGAATATTAAACGATTAACTGGAAAACACCTAGAACATGTCTGGCTTTTCATAAAATATGTGATAATACAATTGATAGAGGAAAATTTTTAATATTTTTGCAAGCAGTGAATCAAATTGCATTCAATGACAACGCACGCTTCAATCATGCTATAGATCGAATACTTATGTCCCAGCAAAATTCATGTTGAAATTCGAAGCCCCAGTGTGATGGTGTCTGGAGGGGGGGTCTTTGGGAGGCGATTAGGTCATGAGGGCAGAGGTCTCATGAATGCGATTAGTGCCCTCATAAGAGAGACCCCAAGGAGCTGCCTACCTCCTTCCTTCTGCCGTTAGAGGTTATAGTGAGAAGACAGCTATGAACCAGGAAGCAGGCCCTCATAAACTGAATCTGCCAGCGTCTTGACCTTGGACTTCCCAGCTTCCAGAACTGTGAGAAATAAATTTCTGTTACTTATAAGGCACCTGGTCTATGGCATTCTGTGATAGCAGCCTGAATGGACTGAGACACATCCAGATATGTTTCTCCCATGCTGGCTGTTCTCCATTTGTCCCCTCACATGGATGTCCCCATCATTCTGTATTCCAGTTGGGTTCAGCCAATGAGCGGCCCAGCAGGAGATCCGAGGGCAGCAGGGGACACTAGGGTATTCACTCCCCTTGCGCCTCCTTCCTGCTGCTGTGCCAGTCACAGCTCTGTCCGTCTGTCCCTCCTCCAATGAGTCCAGCTCTCACTGGGCTCTGTGCATTGCTATGGAGCACTTACCCCTTTTGACTCAGGGGTCCTGACGGTAGAGGATGCCTCAACTTCCCTCGCTCGTTCCCTTAGTCTTCAGGAAGTAGTTCTTTGAGTGGAATTCGACTTCCTGGCAGGTCCCTGACAGACACCGCGCTCTCTGCGGAATCATCTTGCACACTGTAAACCTGAACTGGTCACTCACTCAAAACTTAGGTGAATACAGTAGGAAAAATATTATTCTAGGTACAATACAGAGAAAAAGATGAAAAAGATTCCATTCCGACCCTCAAGAAGCTCATATTAACATACATACAGGGGATTCGGTTTGACTAAGAACTTTTAAGGTAAATGATTCAGCAAAGCTATTTTAATTTCTACACATATCATTAATCTTAGGTATCAATTAAGTAGGCCTTTTGACTATCGTGTCTCCATAGTCCCCTGAAACAATCTCACCTAGTTTACCACCATCAGATTAGAACCCTGTGGTTTATTTAAGCCATCTTAAATAAACCAGTTAGAAACATGGAACCAATTACTTAACCTGAAAATGTATATTTTTACATTCTAATGTGGTAGTCTCACAGATATCTACCTTGGAGTCCTTATGTGGGATACACACACTCACACACACACGAGTACAAAATCCTCCCTTAGTGAGAAGATTCTGGAGAGCAGGGGCCTGCCTCATTCTCCACAGCTGCATCCAGAGTTTCCACACGGTACAGAGTGAATCAACGTTTCAATGACAAACTGATGGACAAGAGTGCAACCTTTACCTAGGTTTGAGCCCCCGCTTCGCCTTCATCTGGCTGGGTGACCTTGAGCAAATTACCAAACTCTCTGCCTCAGTTTCCTCACCTCCAACGTCACCCTAGTTTAAATGAGTTATCTGAAAAGCACTTAGAGTGGTACCCATCCCACAGTAAGAACGACACAAGTGCTTGTTAAATAAATAAAATTAAAGCGATGCTGTTTTTCACATCACCTGGAGGAAGTGCAGCTGGAACAGAACTTAAGAGACATAACTCACTCTATAGATGATTAAACTGAGGACCAGGAAAAGTGAATGCAATAAGCCAGTGTAGATGTGACCAACACGGATAACCTCACCCCTAGGAAGACTCGCTCATTTACACAGTATGCTTTAGAAATAAATGGAGGAATTTTGTCCAACAAAACAAAAATCTGTTGATGTCAAAATGAACATGTAAATAACCTGCATTCATATGTTCTGATTTGTAAAAGTACTTCTACTATATTTAGTGCTGCGAAATAGGTAAAAATTTAGAAATCAGTTAGTAAACCTTGAAAACCTGGTACACGTTCAAAAGCCAGCCAACTGAAGGACAAATTAATAGTTAATTTTTAAAAATCAATGGAAATAATGGCATGATGGCTATGCCCACTTAACTCAGAATATAATGGTTTTCCTTAATTTTCCTTTCTTTTTTGGAAGGAGAGGGCAAGGTTGTAGGGCATATATTCTCACTATAATAAAGCAAAACGCCTAATTCTTTGAATTTGAATGTGCTCACATGCTCAACCGGGATCCTTTCTGATCTAGTAGGGGGAAAGAAAGCTTTGTATCCTAGATATCCATAATTCTTATCAATCGCTTAAAAGTATAAAAGGTATTTTTTTAAGTTAGAAATTAATAGTGACTAGCCACTCATTCTCCATCTCTAAATGACTGAGAGTCAGCTTTGATATAGTGACTGTTTGGAAAACAAAGCTCGCTGCAGGAGAGAACACTGAGGAACAATGTGAGCAAAGTGCAAATTCTAGTTTGCGTGGCTTCGTCCAGGAGAAATGGTGGGTGAAGTGCGGAAAACTGCACCCGGCTAAACTGAGCAGCACAGGCACGCACAAAACACACGCAGGAATAGGCAAAACACACACACGTGCACACCTCACACCACCAGCGCCCTCAGCTCACCCAGGTCTGGTGTTGCAACCTGCCCTCCGCCACCAGCGGGCCCTCCGCCCACCTTCAGTCAATCCACAGATACAACCCTTCCCACACCCACTCCCATAGGCATGCCTCAGGTCTTTTTCAAGGTAAAGTGCCGTATTTATTGTAATATTCATGTATCTAGAAACCATTTAACATGTAAAACAGTTAATACTGTTTATATTAGATTTTTCTTTTTTTTTTTTTTTTTTGGGCCATGCTGCACTGCCTGGTTCCCCAACCAGGGATCGAACCCGTGTCCCCTGCAGTGGAAGCTCAGAGTTCAAACCACTGGACCACCAGGGAAATCCCTAAATTAGGTACTTATTTTTACTCTTTATGTCACTGCTGAAGTTTAACCAGTTCTCCCCTCAAAACCTAAGGCTTTTTCAGTTTGCAGCTATGCACAGCACAGTGATTTTTAGAGCACATACGCGAATGACAGCAGAATCTCCTGTATTCTATTATGAGCTCCAGGTCACCAAAATTACAACCATTCAAGTCCAATATACAGGAGTTATCTGCTAGACAACGTTAAGGTTGCCCTTGAATTGATTTCAAACATTATGTGTAGAATTTTACATTTCTCAGACAATAGCTCTTGCTGTAAATACCCAGAAAAAAAATGAGTTATACACAGCATTTGATTAATAAGCTGTGAATTACTAGATAAAAAGAATATTTAGAAATATGACTTTCAAAACATACTACACACAGTAATTTAGATCATGCTAGTCAATTTTAATTTAATGACGCTTACCTCTTCGTCAAAAATGGAAAATAATACTTCAAAGTTTTTAATCTTAAAGTGTTTTTGACAAAACTGTTAAAAACAAGTATGTTTTATTCCTAAACTCAGCTCCTTTAGCTATTAATCTATCCTTCTCTGCTTAATTTTTGAGAACAATTTCCCTGACCATTGTGAATTATAACATACATAAAACAAACATTTAGTATAAACTGGACACTTACCCAATGTTAACGTTCCCCACTGAAAGCATAAACAGAGTCATGTTGCAAATAAAATAAAATTTGGGAGTGTTTTTTTGCTTTTCAAATAGGTCCTCATGGTTAAATATATACAAGTGCTGGAAAAGAGTTAAAATAAACAATAAAATAAACTCCGGGAATTATTCTTGAAAAAATTAGCATGAGACAGCAAAAAAGATTCTGAAAAGTCAGTGACTATTCCTGCTTACAAAGGGAGAATATGACACAACCAGTGATAACAACTGGAAATTTTGTCTTTCCCCCCCTCTGAAAAAGCTTATCTACCTTACTGAATACTTGATATAAGCCTTTTTTTATCAGATTCAGCATAAACTAATTTAGGAAAGAATTTTCTTTAATGCCAGCAGGGTATGTAATTGCCTAAAGTGCGAATGAGAAAACTAAAAAATATGTATTTTACCCTTGGAATTGTTTTATATAACTATATAAAATAACAGACACATGTAACTGATTGACATACAAGAAAAAAGTTGACTAGAAAAAAAAACCTTTAACGGCTAATGTTTATGTGTATTAACATTAATAACTTGTAACAATGTATAACGACATTTTTCTAGGCCAAATATTTGTGATGTAAAAAAATGCCGTTGCTGATTGTGTACCTTATTTGGAATATTAGAAAAAGACTCACTTGGCCAGCCTCAAAGATGGAAACTGCTACTTTCCAGTTCTCTAACATTTCAGGTCATCTGCTTACTTAGTAAATAAAAGAGCCAAAGGATGCCAAGTATATAGTATGTTGGCTTCATCATCATTTTCACGTCAATAAACCCAACTCTGCCTACAAGAACATCAAAAATGGTAAAATTTCATATAGTCCAATGCTACCTCTCTCCTTTAGCTTGAAGATATGAAAACAGTATATGCTTTAGTCGTTAATTATTTAATTCTTCCCCCAATGAAAGTGAAAGTACTATCAAATGAAAGTGCTTCTACTCAAAGCGCAGATGTTCCTGGTGGGGTCACTCAAACATCAACAAAAAGCTCAGGAGTTTACTAATGAACATCAGGTATCCCCAGATTACTCACAGGGAGTATACTGTTATGACCGTGTGCTGGAAACATGTTCCCGAGTTTCAGTACCTTTTCCTTTTCTGAGCTATGAGGTAACCGCAGTGGCACAGATGAGTTATTCAGGCTGAATAGCAGGGAGGCTGAGGATCTGAAGCACAAAATTTCTGCAAGCTTCAAAGGATCATAGGATCATGTAACAGTTACACTAACACTACAATTTATAAATAAGTAGAAGGCCCACGAGATTGATGGAACTGCCCAGGATCACATATCTAGCAAGATATTCTTTTGAGAAAAGATATATCTGGGTTAAAATCTAAATTCCTAGGGCAATGAACTGAAATTTCCACTTCATAGCAGAATAGAACTCCAATAAACTCCCATAACATAATTTAGTTCTTATTCTTTTCTTCAACCAAAAGTATGACCACATCCTTTACAAAAAACCCATGTGGTCAAAACGGACATTTTACAATGCAAATACTGAAATCTTTCGTTTTATCCTGTGCCGTCTGCCATTTATAGAAATGGACTTGTTATAATGAAGCTTCTCTGGTAATTATTAAATGAATTTACCTGTATTCTGCACGACAACTTCTTCAGTCATGTTTCACAACTAAGTGTTATCACTGTATTTTTAAATTACAGAATATCAAAGATATTAAATTGAAACTTATTTTTCTCTGAGGGAAAAGGAACAAAATCCAAAACCAGTATATAGGTATTTTTTGTGTGTTTTTAGTTCTGAGGAAAATAATCATACCGTATGGACGTTTCACATTTGGCATCTTAAATGCCTAACATAATATTACACATAATTAATCAAAAACATTCTCAATTGTTTACATATATCTTTTTAAAGTAACAAGATATTTAATTATCCTGCACTTAAGAAACTTCATATATCCTGCCACAGAAACAATGGATTCCAAACATTTATTCTATTTTTTTTAAAAGCCATTAACCAACTGAAATAATGTAAGGGCTTAAACAAGCTATTTCACAACCTGAGAGTGTACATTATTGTAACTTGCATGTGTTTCTAACTTGACTGTGGGTATAAATTTTAGTTGGCCTGATTCCAATTTGGCAACCAACTCGAGGAAAATAAGTAAAAACTAGAACTTTTAAAAAGAAAGGATTTCCCTTCCTCTGAAGTGATTTCAGTATCTTAATAGAAGATATGACTAAAAGGTAAAGAGAAGTCTTTTTAAACAAACATGCCAAAATGTATACATCCCAAAACAAAGTCCTACAATTGTTGATGACATTTCTAAAATACCTAAAAGCCATCCGGAGCGAATCAGGTACATGCACAAGCTTGAGAAAAGCTCATTTGGTTTTGAATGGTGGAGAAGGGGAGCCAATTATTTTTTTTCAAGGGCACAAATTTTCTTCAGGTACTCTGAACGCAATTTGAAAGGGAGAACACAAAACTGTACTGAGCCATGGTAGCATCAATGGCCTGAGCACACCGCCTCTTATACAGAATAACCATACTTTAGGCTAACAATGTTCATTGATATGTACAGTTTTCTGACACGAGCTTTAAAACTTTAGATTCATCCCCTGTAACCATAAGTCACATAGTTCTGACTGCGATTTGGGGGTAATTAACAATAAAGAGCACTACAAAGAGAACAGTGCATCAAGTTAATTAAATAACATCATAAAGAAAGATCAATCCAGATTAACAGAGAATAAATGGACATTAAAAATGTGATATATTTCCTGGATTTTTAAAAAACTGTCCCTATAAAACAGTTTGGGGATGTTTGGTAAGAATAATATTACAGAATTACTGTTAATTTTCTTAGATGTGACAAAGATTTAGGTTATGAAGGAATATGTACTTATCCTTACAAAATACATGATGAAATGTTTAGGTGTATAGTTTAGTGCGAAGTCTGTAACTTTGTCTATTCACACGATAAAGTATACGTGCATATGCACATACAGACACACCTATGCACAAACATGGATACACACACACACACGTATATATAAACATACATAAAGAGATAAAGCAAATGTGACAAAATGTTAATGATTAGTCAATCAGGACGAAGTGTACTCAGGTGTTCAATACATTATTTCAATCTTTCTGTAAGTCTGAAAATTCTCAACGTAAGAGTTGCTGGGAAAAGCACCACCTGTAGTATCAGATACTGACTTCAAAGGGCCAACTTAGTAACATCGTACTCCCCTCTGCTTAATCTTAACCTCTGAAACAGTGGTCTCCAAATCGGACATATACATCCTAGGGCACAGACTAAATGAACCAGAGATACGGGAAGAAAATATTAGAATTTCTATTAATAATTTATCTCTGGCCCTGTAAGATTTCTATTTTTGGTGTGTTTCATAATGTGCTATATGTATTAGTAGTATATGTTATTACAGTACTAATACATATAGTATATACTATACATATCCTATATACTAATACTATTAGTACTATATTAGTACTATATGTATTAGTTCTACTACAGGAGAACTTTTATAATTTGTAAATACATAGACACATTTTGAGGCTATAAACTCAAAAGGTATTTGTTACTGATGAGGGCAGTGGATCAACGAATTTGTATATACTCTTATGAGGGCAGCAGATCAATGAATTTGTATATACTCTTTTCTAAAATAGATATAACTTTTTTTTTTAAGTCTCTGAACATCAAACGATTATTAGAATCAGTTGCTTTCGCATTTATACAAGGGCTTACCGACACGATAATTTAATCTGCCATCTTTATCAGAAACTCTTGACTCTAAAAGAAGCAGGAAACAGAGAATAATGGCAGAGGGAAGTATTAACATAAAGCTAGGGAATTGAAAAATCAACAAAGAACAAACAGTATGACCACAAGTTATCACCAATAAAATGTTAGGTTTTGTTCAATAAGGAAACCTAATATTTTAAACACTGAGATTTAAAATGCTCTAGAATATTATAAGGAAAAAATATTGCTGAAGCTAGAAAAACTTCAGGGAAAAAAATTACTAAGTATTATAATTTCAAAGGAAGACCACACTAAAAAAGAATACATAAAACTCAAGGCGGCTTTGCTTAAAAACCAGGGGGGCATGTAATTATAAACAGCATAGAAAATAATCTAGATATTTGACTAGAACACTTAATCGAACCATGATTCTAAAATAAAAGATAACTGAACATAACGTCTTTGAGAAAATATTTAGGTAAGTTTCTTTTATATATTTATTCTAAAGGGTACAAGGATTCATCGACAAAGAAAAAAAATTTTTGAATTAGAAAATGGTATGAGTGAAGAATTTAAACTATAATTTTGTTATTAAATATTTAAAGAGTTATATAACAGGATGCTATATAATTGTTAATACAATTGGTAAGATGAGAAAAAGAAAACTAATTTTAATGTATTAAAGAAATAAAAATTTGACCAATTATACCAATGGACCTCATTTTAGAAAATAATTATATAGTTTTTGCAGTTGCATGGTTTATCATATAGGACACTAATTTATCTTGTATAAACTTGAGGCTTGGGACTAAAGATAGTTTCATGCTGAATTATACACATGTCATATATGAAAATTGTATCTATCAGAAAAGAATGTTAAGGGTCTATTAAGCATTCTAATTACAAAAATTAAGAGGTATAGAAACAAGGTCCAGAAGTTTTTAATATAAAGAAGGGAATCTCTGGGCACAGGAAAAGGTTCATCACTGAGTAGGAGAGACAGGTTATGGTGAAGCAGGACCAGGGAGTTAGAAAAGACTGTAAAATCATGGTAAGGACATACTACATATTATTCCTACTAGGTAGGTTTAGGGCACTGATATATTGTCCATCCAACTGACTGTGGGGTTTGTTGGCTACTCAAGCTAGATAGTATATAACTGGGCTGAATTTTTCCATTCAAATGTCACTGGCTTATGGATACACAAACTTTATAAAGGAAATAAACTGAGAAGTAAAATTTGCTTCACAGAAATTCATATTATAGTTAGTTCTTTTTATAAATAATCCTATTGCCTTTAAAAAGGGACAGCTATCTTTTAAAGAAAGATTTTACGGAAGTGCAACACATACACTGGTTGCAGAACAAAATCACTGTGCTCCTAACTGGTCCTTTCCTATTTCCGTCCTTGCCATGTCATCTGAAACATGGAAAATACAGTGGTTCCTTTTCAGTGGAATTTTTTCCGCCTGCTATTTTTATACCTAATAAGTGAAAAATGCAAACTAATATAGTATCAGTTTTAAGTATTCACCATTTAAATCTTTATAAAGGTAAAGAAACTTGCATATGCATTGTAATAAGGGGAGCCTTTTTTCATTTCACCATTCTTTGACTTTTACAGGGCAAAACACATACTAGAGAACATATCATTAATTTTACATCATGAAGCATATCAAAATAAAATGGGAAAAATGATACATTTGCCATTGGTAAACAGGAATTCATCAAAAGACAAAGAGAAAAAAAATACAATATGACTTGAGACGAAGTGTATCACTTAAACTAGAGTATTCAAATTGGAATGAGAAAAAGTACAATGTTTTGACAATGTTCATCAAAAAACAACGCATTAAAAAAATTTTAATGTAAAGTTTGAATTCAAATTTTAAAATTACTATTTGAGGGCAACATACTCTAAATTCAGGAAAACACAACACTAGGGTGAAAAACCCTAAGTTGAAGATGAAGATTTAAGTTTGAACCTACCTTGCCAAAGATGGAATCATTTGCCAAAAGGAAAGCAAGTACCTGATCATAATAGTCTCAGAAAATATAAATTAAATCTTCATTTATGGTGTGACACCTGTTACTAAATCAATTCATTTACTACGATGCTCAACTCAATTTTTCAGTTGTTTAAATAATAGCACAAAACTAGGGAAATTATAAATATTTAAGGAGATTAAAATGTCAGTAGAAAACGTATTACATATGGATTAAAAGAAAAGCATTCATTCAAACTACTCCTGAATAAGAAGCCAAAATAATTCCATCTAGAACTTTAAGAGAGAGAGCAGCCCATAAATCCCGTTTGAAAGACAAGAATAAATAAACCGTTAAGCAAAGCCAGGAATCTAGATGACTTTGAAACATCCACTTACATCCATTTTAATGAAGAATTGAAGGATACACTGTGTTAAAGACATATTTAAAAGACTAGCAGTGGAATAAGACAGATGAATCAAATTTTGTTATAGCCTAAATAATTACAAGAGACTTTGAAAACGTAGTGTAATTCAGGTTTTCTTTCCAGTTTCAAAGCTTCTATCCATTGCCTCTATCTTTGGTGTCACTGCCACCAATAAACACAGTATACAGCTTAGAAACCTAATTACTATCTTCAACTAGGAAAAAGTAAATTAACATTATTTCTTTAAAAGTAAGATATAAAGAATGTGGTCCAACTTAATTTTGTCTCATGGTCCCACAGTATTCTGAAATATCATGCCAAAATGTAAAAGTTTAAAAGGGAACATCATCATTTCCTATAAATGCACCAAAAATTTAGCTACTGTACGCTGGTGTGATGACAGCTAGTAGTATGCAGAGGCCACACAACGACATAACATACGTGTGTTCAGCGCACAATTACTCCAAGGAAGGTTCAGTTTAATGGGAAACCGAAACATGGACAACATAATGCCTTCATGTACATATGCTACAGCATTGTTCTCTTGCAGTTCAAAAAGACAGTGTAATTCTCTTAAATTTACACAAAACATTATGAAACATGGTAGTTGCTCATGATTAAAATTAAACAGCAATGTCAGTTAAGTTAACAGGGTTAAATATATTCACATGATCACCACGGTGGTTCGAAGTGGCCACGAGTGAAGTTACACAGCGATCTATGCACACATCCGCCACAACGGTGCTTGCTGCAGACCAGGTAATTTTACGAGACAAATAATCTTGCACTGATTCTTTCATATTACGAAAGGAATTAGATGTTGTAAGTAGTTTCATTCCTCTGGGGGAGGGGGAGGGGAGGACCTCTAAAAAGTCAGTGCAAATTGAAGAGAGGTCTCCCTTCTTGAATATTGGAACTTGTTGACCAAGATATGATTCCTATAAGCTGAGGATAAACAAATCTTAAGATATCAAAGAATCTCATAACATTGTCATGGGCGTTTAGCAGGTATTTGCCACAAAGAGGAGTTCCAGCCCTACAGCAGGGCCTTCGGAGAGTACGGCTGCTGGGGCGGAGGCGGCTGGGGCAGCGCCGATGTTAAAGTATAGTTCGGCACCTGGGACAGGCTGCTCCCTGCGTTCTGGTATATGGTGACGTCGGGGGCAGCAGGAGGAGGACTATACACTGAGGCCTGGCTGGGATACGTGCCTCCTTGAACAGAAGTGCCCATCGTGCTGTGGAAGGGAAAGAACACTTGGTTAGATCAACACTGACTTACCCAGCTGTTTAGAGATGAACAGGAAAGCTGTTCATGAAACAGTTACTCATTCATGCAACGCATTCAATAAATACTTAGTAAATAGCTATAACGTGCCGAACACTGTTATTTGAGGCACTGGGATATCATCAAGAAGGAAGGGGAAACGTCCCTATCATCATGGAGCTTACATTCTAACAGGATAAAAAAGATGATAAAAAAATGTATAATATGTCAAGAGGTAGTAACAAGAGGTGGTATAAAGAAACGTAAAGCATCGTGGGAGAAGCCCCGAGTTCCTGGGACAAGAGATTCCTGGGTATCCAGGGTGGTCCCGGAGGCTGCTCAGACACAGCTACACTGAAGCAGAGACCTGGAAAGAGGGGGAGGGACAGACACCGATTAGCTAGGAAAACAGGCTTTCAGGCAAGGAGAAAAGCAGGCCCTTGAGAAGAGAAAAGGCCCGGCATGTTCAAGGAGCTGCAAGGAGGCCTGGGCGGCCGGAGCGACGCGGCAGAAGCAGGGAGGAGGAGCCGCAGAGTGCAGGGCCGTGCAGACTCTGGCGTGTACTGGAGTGGGACAGAGACACACTGGCTGCTTGTGGACACAAGAGCGATGCGATGTGACTTGGCTTTAACAGGCTCACCGGGCCCAGGACAGAAGCCAGGTGACCTGGCTGGGGGCTGCTGGAATCGTCCCTGTGAGAGCCCGTCGGGCGGCTGGCGAGAGCCATGGAGGAAAGGGGAGGGAAGGGTCCGATTTTGAAGGAACTTCCATCAAAGGAAGTTTACATCACGTCTGAGGTAAAATCTTAGAACTAAGTCCTACTCTACTCTGGTATAGTAGCCATTCACTGAAAGAGAAAAGACTACAGATAAGGGCCACGGCAGATTTGGGGAGGGAGAATCAAGCACAGTTTTGGACATGTCAAGTGAGATACCTAGGAGACTGCCAAGAAATGACAGTGAGCAGGTGGTCAGCTATGCGGGTCTGGAGCCCAGCAGAGAGGTCAGGGCTCAGAGCTCGAATTCGGGGGTCGTCGGCACACACAAGCAGCGTTCAGGTCAGGGACCTGAATGACATCCCCCAGGGAGCGACTGCAGACAGAGGAAAAAGCACTCCGTGTTTTGAGCTCTAGAGCTAGAAGTCAGGGAGATAAAGAGGCACTGGCAAAGAAGGCTGAAGAGTGGCAATAAGGCAGAAGGAAAACTAGGAGAGCACGGTCACGGCCAAGTGAAGAAAGTATTTCAAAAAGGAAGTGACCACTGGGTCTGGCCACACGGAAATGGCTGGTCCCTACGAGCAGTGCTGGAAGACTAGGGGAGATGAAGACCTGATATCCTCCTTTGTCTTATTCCCTGAAAACAGAGAAGCAAACAACAGAGACCTCCCATCTACTCCCACTAACACATTTACCCACTGTCTGCACCCACACCCACAGCTACATCCCGCCTCGCCTCCTGCTGGGACCGGCCACCTGCCAGTGTGCTCCAGTGCAAGGTGCCCCCTCTGTGCACGGATCCCATCCACCGACCAGAACTCCCTCGAGCTGATTCATGTCTCGGCTTCCTCTCTTCCCATCCCCAACCTGACAGTCGACTTTCCACTATGTGTAAGACACCAGGATACAAAGAGAAATACGAAGAGCTTTAACAAGCAGATTTCCCCCCACCTCTCTGTGAAAAATGTAAAACAAGCTACACAATGGGCAATTGCCTAAAATTTTCAAAATACTGCCTATTTTTAAACTTTTCTTCAATTCCTAGATTGTTTATAAATCAATGTTGGTAAATTCAATACTCTTGTACTTTGCACAAATTAAACCAATTCACTATTATAACAGATAGTCATTTGCTACTATAGTCCACCAACTAATGTAACCACGTAAGTCATGCTTAAAGGCAGCACCCATTATCATTCCACAAGTGTTGTGTTGTGAAATACAAAGCATTACAAGCACTCAGGTTTCATGCTATTGGTCACATCGATAAGGGTCACAACAATGCTACCGTATCACGTTGAGACTAAGTGCTAAGCTCTGGCGCCAGAATGCCTAGTTTGTATCTTAGCTAAATGGGACCTGAGCCGTTGCTCCCTGCCTCAGTTTTCTCATCTGTAAAATGGGGATAATACTGTACCTACTTCATGGGTTATTACCATCCATGAGTTAATACACATAAAGCACACAGCACAACACCTAGTGCTTACTACCCCACGAATGTTAGCTATCACTGTAACCATTCCCACTCTGTACTATATTCCTTGTCTCAACTTAAAAGTTCTACCATCCACCCAGCTGTTTAAAGGTTAAAACCCAGCAATTCTCTTATATCTCTGCTCTGCACTATCTCCCCACTGTGTTACCCATAGCCAATCATTTGCTCATCTCTAAATAACCCTTTTCTCATCCCTATCTTGTAGTTAGACACTCAGCATTTCTTGCCTAATATACTAGCCCACCAGCTACTAACCTAGTCCCTATGAATCCATCAACACTATCACCACCTGAAGCTCTTTACGGGCTTTCCCAGACAAGACCCAAGCTCCTTAACATGGTATCTCGGACCATCCATTACCCTTGTCAATAAGTCCAAGCGTCTCTCTCACCTCTCCCCCCAGAGACTTTAACCCTTTAGTAACACTGCACCACTGGTAATGCCCAACATGCACCGTGCGTTTTCACTGCTCCCCATTTCATCCATTCCATGGATACCATACGTTTCACAGCATGTCAGGTAAACAAAAGCATGAGACCCACATCTCTGTCCATGACAGACAATCATTCTTACTTTTTCCTCCAGTCTTAAGAGCGTATTTTTCTTGGAAATCTTCCCTAAACCCTGAGGCTCCTCAAGCACTCTGCATATACCTTTATTTGTAATTTGTGTTGTAACAACATACTTTGTGTGTGTTTGCCTCCATTAGCCCCTAACAACCTTGAGGCTCGGAAACTCCAAATCAATGGTCAGCTAGTATCTGCCAAGGGAGCCAAGAATACTCAATGAGGAAAGGATAGCCTCCCCAACAAACGGTGCTGGGAGAACCGGATAACCACATGCCGAGGAAGAAAAAGGTCCCCTGTCTTACACCGCACACGAAAATGAACTTGAAATGGAGTAAAAACTTAAATTTAAGACCTGAAACTGTAAAACTCCTAGAAGAAAAGACAGGGGAAAAAGGTTGTTGAGACTGGTCTCGGCTGCGGTTTCCTGAATATACAGCAAAAACACAAGCAACAAAAGCAAAAATCAGTAAGTGGGACTGCATCAAACTAAAACGCTTCTGCACAGCAAAGAAAACCATCAACAAAACCAAAAGGCAACCTATGAAATGGGAGAAAATATGTGCAAATCACATTATCTGGTAAGGAGTAAATATCCAAAATACATAAAGAACTCATACAATTCAATGGCAAAAAACCCAAAAATCCATCGCTTAAATAAATCATCACTTTGTTTTCTTGACCTCCCCCTCTGTCTCTGAATTCTTTCTGCCACAAGAAACTACCCTGGGAACCATCCTTGTTGGAGCCATCCAGGAGAATTCAGGAGGACCTTCAAGATGGCGGAGGAGTAAGACGTGGACATCACCTTCCTCCCCACAAATACATCAGAAATACACCTACATGTGAAACAACTCCTACAGAACACCTACTGAACGCTGGTAGAAGACCTCAGACCTCCCAAAAGGCAACCAACTCCCCACATACCTGGGTAGGGCAGAAGAAAAAAGAATAAACAGAGACGAAAGAATAGGGACGGGACCTGCACCGCTGGGAGGGAGCTGTGAAGGAGGAACAGTTTCCACACACTAGAAGCCCCTTCTCTGGTGGAGATGGGGGATGGGGAGGGAGGAAGCTTCGGAGCCGCGGAGGAGAGCGCAGCCACAGGGGTGCGGAGGGCAAAGCGGAGAGATTCCCGCACAGAGGATCGGTGCCGACCGGCACTCACCAGCCCGAGAGGCTTGTCTGCTCACCCGCCGAGGCGGGCGGGGCCGGGAGCTGAGGCTCCAGCTTCGGAGGGCAGATCTCAGGGAGAGGACTGGGGTTGGCTGCGTGAACACAGGCTGAAAGGGGCTAGTGTGCCACAGCTAGCAGGGAGGGACTCTAGGAAAAAGTCTGGAACTGACTAAGAGGCAAGAGACCATTGTTTCGGGGTGTGCAAGGGGAGGGGATTCAGAGCACCGCCTAAACGAGCTCCAGAGATGAGCGCGAGCCGCGGCGATCAGCACAGACCCCAGAGACGGGCATGAGACACTGAGGCTGCTGCTGCCGCCACCAAAAAGCCTGCCTGCGAGCACAGGTCAGTATCCACACCTCCCTCCCTCCCTCCCACACCTCCCTCCCAGCCTGTGCAGCCCGCCACTGCCAGGGTCCCGGGATCCAGGGACAACTCCCCCGGGAGAACACACGGCGCGCCTTAGGCTGGTGCAACGTCACGCCGGCCTCTGCCGCCGCAGGCTCGCCCCGCACGCCGTGCCCCTCCCTCACCCCGGCCTGAGTGAGCCAGGGCCCCCAAATCAGCGGCTCCTTTAACTCCGTCCCGTCTGAGCGAAGAACAGATGCCCTCCGGCAACCCAGACGCAGAGGTGGGACAAAATGGCGGGCGGGGCCGGGAGCTGAGGCTCCAGCTTCGGAGGGCAGATCTCAGGGAGAGGACTGGGGTTGGCTGCGTGAACACAGGCTGAAAGGGGCTAGTGTGCCACAGCTAGCAGGGAGGGACTCTAGGAAAAAGTCTGGAACTGACTAAGAGGCAAGAGACCATTGTTTCGGGGTGTGCAAGGGGAGGGGATTCAGAGCACCGCCTAAACGAGCTCCAGAGATGAGCGCGAGCCGCGGCGATCAGCACAGACCCCAGAGACGGGCATGAGACACTGAGGCTGCTGCTGCCGCCACCAAAAAGCCTGCCTGCGAGCACAGGTCAGTATCCACACCTCCCTCCCTCCCTCCCACACCTCCCTCCCAGCCTGTGCAGCCCGCCACTGCCAGGGTCCCGGGATCCAGGGACAACTCCCCCGGGAGAACACACGGCGCGCCTTAGGCTGGTGCAACGTCACGCCGGCCTCTGCCGCCGCAGGCTCGCCCCGCACGCCGTGCCCCTCCCTCACCCCGGCCTGAGTGAGCCAGGGCCCCCAAATCAGCGGCTCCTTTAACTCCGTCCCGTCTGAGCGAAGAACAGATGCCCTCCGGCAACCCAGACGCAGAGGTGGGACAAAATTCAAAGCTGAATCCCAGGAGCTGTGCGAACAAAGAAGAGAAAGGGAAATCTCTCCCAGCAGCCTCAGGAGCAGCGGATTAAATCTCCACGATCAACCTGATGTACCTGCATCTGTGGAATACCTGAATAGACAACGAACCATCCCAAATAGAGGCAATGGACTTTGGGAGAAACTGCAGACTTGGGGTTTGCTGTATGCAACTGACTAGTTTCTGATTTATATGTTTATTTTAGTTTAGTTTTTAGCGCTTATTATGATTGGTGGACTTGTTTATTGGTTTGGGGGCTCTCTTCCTTTCTTTTTTATTAATTTCTTTATTTTAATTTTTTTTATTTTAATAACTTAATTTATTGTAATTTTTTTTCCTTCTTTCTTTTTTTTTCTCCCTTTTCTTCTGAGCCATGTGGCTGACAGGGTCTTGGTGCTCCAGCCGGGTGTCAGGTCTGAGCCTCTGAGGTGGCAGAGCTGAGTTCAGGAGATTGGTCCACCAGAGACCTCCCAGCCCCCCGTAATGTCAACCAGTGAGAGCTCTCCCAGAGATCTCCATCTCAACGTTAAGACCCAGATGCACTCAAGGACCAGCAAGCTTCAGTGCTGGACACCCCTATGCCAAACAACTAGCAAGACAGGAACACAACCCCATCCATTAGCAGAGAGGCTGCCTTAAACCATACTGAGTTCATAGACACCCCAAAACACGCCACCAGACATGGACCTGCCCACCAGAAAGACAATATCAGCCTCATCCTGCAGAACACAGGCACCAGTCCCCTCCACCAGGAAGCCTACACAAGCCACTGAATCAACCTTAGCCACTGGGGGCAGACACCAAAAACAATGGGAACTACGAACCTGCAGCCTGCAAAAAGGAGACCCCAAACACAGTAAGTTAAGCAAAATGGGGAGACAAGAAATATGAAGCAGATGAAGGACCAAGGTAAAAAACCACCAGACCAAACAAATGAAGAGGGAATATGCAGTCTACCTGAAAAAGAATTCAGAATAATGATAGTAAATATGATCCAAAATCTTGGAAATAGAATAGAGAAAGTACAAGAAACATTTAACAAGGACATAGGAGAACGAAAGAGCAAACAATGATGAATAACACAATAAATGAAATTAAAAATCCTCTACAAGGAATCAATAGCAGAATAACTGAGGCAGAAGGACAGATAAGTGACCTGGAAGATAAAATAGTGGAAATAACTCTACCACGGACCAGAATAAAGAAAAAAGAATGAAAAGAATTAAGGACAGTCTCAGAGACCTCTGGAACAACATTAAATGCACCAACATTCAAATTACAGGGGTCTCAAAAGAAGAAGAGAAAGAGAAAGGGACTGAGAAAATATTTGAAAACATTATAGTTGAAAACTACCCTAATATGGGAGAGGAAATAGTCAATCAAGTCCAGGAAGTGCAGAGAGTCCCATACAGGATAAATCCAAGGAGAAACACACCAAGACACATATTAATCAAACTATCAAGAATTAAATGCAAAGAAAAAATATTAAAAGCAGCAAGGGAAAAACAACAACATATAAGGGAATCCCCATAAGGTTAACAGCTGATGTTTCAGCAGAAACTCTGCAAGCCAGAAGGGAGTGGCAGGGCATATTTACAGTGATGAAAGGAAAGAACCTACACCAAGATTACTCTACCCAGCAAGGATCTCATTCAGATTCGATGGAGAAATTAAAACCTTTACAGACAAACAAAAGAAGAGAATTCAGCACCACCAAACCAGCTTTAAAACAAATCTAAAGGAACTTCTCTAGGCAGGAAACACAAGAGAAGGAAAAGACCTACAATAACAAACCCAAAACAATTAAGAAAACAGTAATAGGAAGAAAACATATCGATAATTACCTTAAATGTAAATGGATTACATACTCCAACCAAAAGACATAGACTGGCTGAATGGATCCAAAAATAAGACCCATATATATGCTGTCTACAAGAGACCCACTTCAGACCTAGGGACACATACAGACTGAAAGTGAGGGGATGGAAAAAGATATTCCATGCAAATGGAAATCAAAAGAAAGCTGCAGTAGCAATTCTCATATCAGACAAAATAGATTTTAAAATAAAAACTATTACAAGAGACAGAGAAGGACACTACATAATGATCAAGGGATCAATGCAAGAAGATATAACAATTGTAAATATTTATGCACCCAACATAGGAGCACCTCAATACATAAGGCAAATGCTAACAGCCATAAAAGGGGAGATCGACAGTAACACAATCATAGTACGGGACTTTAACACCCCACTTTCACCAAGGGACAGATCAAACAAAATGAAAATAAATAAGGAAACACAAGATTTAAATGATACATTAAACAAGATGGACTTAATTGATATTTATAGGACATTCCATCCAAAAACTAACAGAATACACTTCCTTCTCAAATGCTCACAGAACACTCTCCAGGATAGATCATAGCTTGGGTCACAAATCAAGCCTTGGTAAATTTAAGAAAAGTGAAACCGTATCAAGTATTATTTCTGACCACAATGCTATGAACTTAGATATCAATTACAGGAAAAAATCTGTAAAAAACACAAACACATGGAGGCTAAACAATACATGACTAAATAAGCAAGAAAACACTGAAGAAATCCAAGAGGAAATCAAAATATACCTAGAAACAAATGATAATGAAAACACGACGGTCCAAAACCTATGGGATTCAGCAAAAGCAGTTCTATGAGG
Organism: Neophocaena asiaeorientalis asiaeorientalis; assembly: GCF_003031525.2. Lineage (NCBI taxonomy): Eukaryota > Metazoa > Chordata > Mammalia > Artiodactyla > Phocoenidae > Neophocaena > Neophocaena asiaeorientalis. Next base: position 2,396,667 of record NW_020173682.1, on the reverse strand, counting down.
GATATTTATAGCAATACAATCCTACCTCAAGAAACAAGAAACATCTCAAATAAACAATCTAACCTTACACCTAAAGCAGTTAGAAAAGAAGAACAAAAAAAACCCAAAGTCAGAAGAAGGAAAGAAATCACAAAGATCAGATCAGAAAACAATGTAAAACAAATGAAGAAAACAACAGCAAAGATCAACAAAACTAAAAGCTGGTTTTTGAGAAGATAAACAAAATTGATAAACCATTAGCCAGACTACCAAGATAAAAGGGCAGAAGACTCAAATCAACAGAATTAGAAATCAAAATGGAGAAATAACAACTGACACTGCAGAAATAGAAAGGATTATAAGAGCTTACTACAAGCAACTATATGCCAATAAAACAGACAACCTGGAAGAAATGGACAAATTCTTAGTAAAGCACAACCTTCCGAGACTGAACCAGGAAAAAAGAGAAAATAGAAGCAGACCAATCACAACCACTGAAATTGAAACTGTGATTAAAAATCTTCCAACTAAAGCCCAGGACCAGATGGCTTCACAGGCGAATTCTATCAAACATTTAGAGAACAGCTAACAGCTATCCATCTCAAACTCTTCCAAAATATAGCAGAGGAAGGAACATTCCCAAACTCATTCTACAAGGCCACCATCACCCTGATACCAAAACCAGACAAAGATGTCAAAAATAAAGAAAACGATAGGCCAATATCACTGATGAACATAGATGCAAAAATCCTAAAGAACATACTAGCAAACAGAATCCAGCAGCACATTAAAAGGATCATACACCATGATCAAGTGGGGTTTACCCCAGGAATGCAACGGTTCTTTAATATATGCAAATCAATCAATGTGATACACCATATTAACAAACTGAAGGATAGAAACCATATGATCATCTCAATAGATGCAGAAGAAGCTTTCGACAAAATGCAATACCTATTTATGATAAAAACTCTGCAGAAAGTAGGCATGTAGGGAACGTACCTCAACATAATAAAGGCATATATGACAAACCCACAGTCAACATCATTCTCAGTGGTGAAAAACTGAAAGCATTTCCACTAAGATTAGGAACAAGACAAGGTTGCCCACTCTCACCACTATTATTCAACATAGTTTTGGAAGTTTTAGCCACAGCAATCAGACACAAAAAAGAAATAAAAGGAATCCAAACTGGAAAAGAAGTAAAACTGTCACTGTTTTCAAATGAGATGGTAGTATATATAGAGAATCCTAAAGATGCTACCAGAAAACTACTAGAGCTAATCAATGAATTTGGCAGAAAAGCAGAATACAAAATTAATGCACAGAAATCTCTTGCACTGCTATACACTAATGATGAAAAATCTGAAGGGAAATTAAGGAAACACTCCCATTTACCATTGCAATGAAAAGAATATAATACCTAGGAATAAACCTACCAAAGGAGACAAAAGACCTGTACTCAGAAAAGTATAAGACACTGATGAAAGAAATTAAAGATGATACAAACAGATGGAGAGATATAGCATGTTCTTGGATTGGAAGAATCAACATTGTGAAAATGAGTATACTAACCAAAGCAACCTACAGATTCAATGCAATCCCTATCAAACTACCAATGGCATTTTTCACAGAACTAGAACAAAAATTTCACAATTTGTATGGAAACACAAAAGGCCCCGAAGAGCCAAAGCAACCTTGAGAAAGAAAAACGGAGCTGCAGGTATCAGGCTCCCCAACTTCAAACTATACTGCAAAGCTACAGTAATCAAGGCAGTATGGTACTGGCACAATATAAATCAATGGAACAGAAAGTAAAGCCCAGAGATAAACCCATGCACATATGGTCACCTTATCTTTGATAAAGGAGGCAAAAATATACAATGGAGAAAAGACAGCCTCTTCAATAAGTAGTGCTGGGAAAACTGGACAGCTACATGTAAAAGAATGAAAGTAGAACACTCCTTAACACCATACACAAAAATAAACTCAAAATGGATTAAAGACCTAAATATAAGGCCAGACACTATAAGACTCTTAGAGGAAAACATAGGCAGAACACTCTATGACATAAATCACAGCAAGATCCTTTTTGACCCACCTCGTAGAGAAATGGAAATAAAAACAAAAATAAACAAGTGGGACCGAATGAAACTTAAAAGCTTTTGCACAGGAAAGGAAACCATAACCAAGACAAAAAGACAACCCTCAGAATGGGAGAAAATATTTGCCAGTGAAGCAACTGACAAAGAATTAATCTCTAAAATATTCAAGCAGCTCATGCAGCTCAATATCAAAAAAACAAACAACCCAGTCCAAATATGGGCAGGAGACCTAAATAGACATTTCTCCGAAGAAGATATACAGATTGCCAACAAACACATGAAAGGATGCTCAACGTCACTAATCATTAGAGAAATGCAAATCAAAACTACAATGAGGTACCACCTCACACTGGTCAGAATGGCCATCATCAAAACGTGTGCAAACAGTAAATTCTGGAGAGGTTGTAAAGGGACCCCCCTTGCACTCTTGGTGGGAACGTAAATTGATACAGCCACTATGGAGAACAGTATGGAGGTTCCGTAGAAAACTAAAAGTAGAACTACCATATGATCCAGCAATCCCACTCCTGGGAATATACCGTGAGAAAACCATAATTCAAAAACAGCCGTGTATCACAATGTTCATTGCAGCACTATTTACAATAGCCAGGACATGGAAGCAACCTAAGTGCCCATTGACAAATGAATGAATAAAGAAGATGTGGCACATATATACAATGGAATATTGCTCAGCCATAAAAATAGATGAAATTGAGTTATTTGTAGTGAGGTGGATGGACCTAGAGTCTGTCACACAGAGTGAAGTCAGAAAGAGAAAAACAAATACCGTATGCTAACACATATATGTGGAACCCTGAAAAAAAAAAAAAGGTTCTGAAGAACCTAGGGGCAGGACAGGAATAAAGACTCAGACGTAGAGAATGCACTTAAGGACACGGGGTGGGGGAAGGGTAAGCTGGGACGAAGTGAGAGAGTTGCATGGACATATATTCACTACCAAATGTAAAATAGATAGCTAGTGGGAAGCAGCCGCATAGCACAGGGAGATCAGCTCAGTGCTTTGTGACCACCCAGAGGTGTGGAATAGGGACAGTGGGAGGGAGACACAAGAGGGAGGGGATATGGGGATAGATGTATACTTATAGCTGATTCACTTTGTTATACAGCAGCAACTAACATAACAACGTAAAGCAATTATACTCCAATAAAGATGTTTAAAAAAAAACACCCTAACAACCTGATTAAAGAATGGGCAGAGGACCTGAATAAACATTTTTCCAAAGAAGACATACAAATGGCCAACAGGCACATGAAAAGGCGCTCAACATCACTATCCACCAGAAAAATAAAATCAAAACCACACGGTATCACCTCACACCTGTTGCACTGGCTATGATCAAAAACACCAGAAGTAAGGACTGCTGGTGAAGATGTAGAGAAAAGAGAACATCTATGCAGTGTTGGTACAGTCAGTATGGAAAAGAGTATGGAGGTTCCTCAAAAAATTAAAAATAGAGCTACGATATGATCCAGCAATGCTGCTTCTGGGCATATATCCAAAGGAACTGAAATCAGGATCTCAAAGAGGTATCTGCATTCCTATGTTCATTGCAGCATTACTCACAATAGCCAAGAAATGGGAAAAGTTAAGGGTCCGTCAAGGGATAAATGGGTAAAGAAGGTGTGAGGCAGAGATAGAGATACACACACACATGAATAGTATTCAGCCGTGAGAAAGAAGGAAACCTTGCCCCTGTGACAGAGAAGGACAAATACCGTATGATCTCACTTATACCTACAACGTCAAACTCAGACACAGAAAACATCTGTTTAACAGATGTAAAATGAAATAACCGACAAGTAAGTACGTAGCTTTGGTCACCTTAGTATCATCGTGGCCACCATCACTCAGGTAGGTCTAGAAAACTGTATCAGTACCACCATCCCCAGTTATCAGTAATATCACCCTAGGGTGACAGAAGTCTGGAAAAGTGACCACCCTAAAGCCAAAATTCTATGTAAAAGAATAAGAAATTGCCTCCTAGATACAAACTGAGGGACATGAAAAAACCTGCCTACCAAAAACGGGGTGGGGAAAGAATTCCTCCTTGGGCTTCCCTGGTGGTGCAGTGGTTGAGAGTCTGCCTGCTGATGCAGGGGACACGGGTTCATGCCCCGGTCTGGGAAGATCCCACATGCCGCAGAGTGACTGGGCCCGTGAGCCGTGGCCGCTGAGCCTGAGCGTCCAGAGCCTGTTCCCCCAAAAAAAAAAAAAAAAAAAATTGCCTCAAAGCCTGTGTGAAGCCTTTTCAAGGTATTGAAACATATATCTCACTGGCCTAACACAGCCCTTGAAATTACCATCAAAACATTTACTTATCAAATATTTACTGAGTTCCTACCAGGTGTAAAACTCTGTGCTACATAGTATGGCTCTAAAGGTGAAAGATGCCGCTCCAGCTCTCAAGATATGACAGTTTAGTGGGGATACAGAGGACAACACGATAACACGAGGCGCTGGGGGCCTGAGACAGCATCAGAGGAGGAACAGTGCTGACGAGGTGCGAAGGCAAGACAAGCTTCTAGTAAAGATGAAGCTAAGCTAAGAGCTGAAGGATAAGCAGCAATTAGCCCGGCGAAGAGGGCTAAACGTTTCAAGGATATGCTCTGCAAAAAGCACCTACTGAAATGTACTTGTGTTTCTGGAGAGGCGACATTTACAGCTACAGCACGTCAGTAGCCAGGCCCTGGAACACAGCGCGGGTCCTGCACGGGGGTCTCGCATCCAAATGGCAGAAGAGGACAGAGCAGCCCCCAGCAAACAGCGGCAAGGTGCTCTGGCTCTACAGCACGTCATGGTTTAAGAACCTCCCAACAGAGAATCTCACTTCCAAGGATAATTCCTCAAGGCTCTGAACTAAGAATGTATCCCAAGTAATCTCCAGTAATGAGACATCCAGAGAAGCATGTGACATGGTAACAGAGGACTAGCTGGGACAGAGGCGGCACTTCTGGCTAATACTAAAGCATCTGAGAGGTTCCTATATATACTACTCGAGTACACTGGCTAACTTCTCAGCAATACCTACCTCTACTCACTTTGATCTAATTTTAAAGCAGCATGTTACTCTCCTAATAGTTGCTCCCTACCAATTTCTATGTAAGGGTATTCGCTTTTTACCAAACTGAGACTTAAAAAGAAAAGAAAAGAAACAGAAGTCCTTGGACAAACAGAGTTAGAGCTAACTTTTTCCTAAGCTACATGACCCAGTAGGGGGCGCTGTTTTCTTGTCGCTGCTGTTTGATGCCTGTAACAGGCTTCAGCATCACCATCCTTCTTAAGGTCACTTCAGAATACGAGTTGTGACCACAAAATCATGTTTGACAATCCCCAAGCATCCCTAGAGTGTGACTCTTTGGAGGATGAACAATACAATAGTGAGGGCAGTATAGGAGCATTCTGGGCAACTCCAACATTGATGGAAAGGTCCCTAGAAATTGTACCTGTGCCACCAAGAAACTCCTGTTGTGAGTCAGAACATCATGACCTCTGGAGTTACACACTACTGAATTCTTAAGCCTACCTATTCGATCCAAAGTGATGACTTCAGCTTAGATGCCCACTGAAGTAGAAAAGGCATTTATAAATTATGAATAATATAATGTATAAATATAATCATTTACATGATAGGGGCATTCTAAGTAAATGACCAGATCAATGGGCCTGTCATTTCATATTCAGCTACTCGCCCCATGAACCACAGGGGTGTACAGCTTCTTGTACTGTCTCTTTTCATGTGGTTTATCATGCTGTGATATATACTAAATTCCCACACAGGGTAAAAAAAAGGGAATATTTGTCTTTAAGAGACAGCCCAGAACTATAAATTCTAAAATAATAACCACAGGAACATTCAGCTTTTATGTGAAATTTGTGTAAAGCATTAAATTATAGTTATCAAAATAAATTTAAGTTACATTGAAGTTCTTAACAAATATTATCACAGACTCGGATTAAAACAAAAGAAATTATGATGGAAGGAATATAAAACACACAAAGCTAAAACCAGAATACAGCAGTTAAAGGACTCAATAGGACAGAGGGCTGGCATGCTGGCTAGGACTGCAGCACTGCAGGGGGCTCCTACAGAACCCACCTGCCACCACAGACGGGGCTGACCATCTGGCATCAGTGATGACACCTACCCTGGATTTTTCTTATCCATTTTTTATGATTACAGACGACCAAGGGCACCTGAGAGTTTTAACAGCACTAAAAGCAAACAAGAGCCAATGATCACATTACTTGGGGTAGGAAGCCTGAGCCTGCTGACTAGGAAGGGCTGGGCTGGCAGGCAGCACGGCTCCTTGGCTGAGAGAAGACAGCTGCTCTGGGGGAAGGCTGTAGCTCTGGGGCTGGCTCAGCTGCGCGCTCCCTGCGACCAGGTAGGCACCGCTTTGAGGAGGGCCCGGGTACACCTAGGACAGTCGGAGACAAAACACATTAGGGTCCCTCGGATTTCAACAGCCATGCGTTCACTTACAAAAGAGCAACGATTACATCTCTGAAATGGTTTTCTGAGTTCCTTCTGGTGACAGGCATTTTATTTTTTTATGTAGATTTTATTTATTTATTTATTTTTAATTGGGGTACAGTTGCTTTACGACAGGTGTTTTAAAAAGTGCTTTTCAGTGAAGTGGGCTTCTGATGATTTTTGTTTTCAGGGAAACATTAGCTAAACTCGTGTCTGTCTCCGTACAGAAGCAGTAAAGAAACTTACCTTGAAATTTTATACTAATATAATCCCTCTTTCCACGTTGATACTGTATCTCCCTAAAATGAACCCCCAAATGCTGAAGAAGAGTGTTTGAATTCACTGCATTACAGCAACAGTCTGCATTTGTTTCCAGGCATCTACACAGAGATATATCTCCTAAGTTACAGCTTACTGAACATAGAGCAAGCTATCCTCCTAAAGCAAGGTCAGCAGACTTCTTTGTCCAGGGCCCAGACAGTAAATGGGGCAGGCTTTGTGGGCCATGTGCGCTCTGTTGAAACTACTGGGCTCTGCCCATAGAGAAAGCAGCCAGCAACGATGGAGAAACGAATGAGAACGGCTGTGTTCCAGTAAAAATTGATTTTAAAAAAGAGGTGGGAGGCTGGACTTTGCCCTTGGGCCATTGTTTGCGTACCCCTGCACCTAAAAACTATACTTGTTTTAAGCTAAAGAGATTAGTCTTAAGTGCCCCCCGAATCTTAAACACACATAATATTCTCATTTTCTGTAGTATCCATTAGATCCTTCCATTTCACATGTTTGAAAACAGAACTCCACTGTCCAGGGAGTGAGACTTGTAGCAGCTGTTAGGACAGTAACACACTCATCAGGAAACAAAATTAACAATCATCTGAAGGCTGTGTTAAGCCACACGAGACTCACTACACACAGAATCCAAAAGGTCTTCATTATGGACGCAGCTAGTCCAGTCCTCACAAATACAACTGTTTGTACTTTGCGAATTGAACGTGAAGGGTTTCTCTTTGTCTGCTGGCTCACACTGGCATCAAGACTCATGGGTAGGTGTCATCCAGCCTCACGTTTCTCAGGCCTGGCTGCTCTTCTCCAGGGTTCTGGCCCCTCACTCCAGAAGTGGACTGCGTCAAAAAAAAATTCATCTGCACAAAGTTTATGCTACCCTACATGGATGAAATGCTGTGTCTGACTAACTACTCCCTATACCCTGAACTGAGTGAGTTTGTGGGAAATGGGCTCTTGAAATAGTTGCTGGGCATGACGAGAGGAAAAAGCGCTCTCTGTTGCATTACACACATTCTCATGTAAAGGAATGGAAAAAATGCAGATTAAAGAAAGTCACTATAAAACTGAAAATGGTAGATACAAGAATTTAGTAATAATTAGAAATTTTACTCAGACAAAAATTGTAGTTCTTAACTAGATAACTAGATATGAAGCTTTAAAAATATACAGATGTTTGGGCCTCATGCCTGGATTCAATAGGTCTGCGTAGAGTCAAAGTATCTGTTTTTTTTTTTTTTTTTTTAAAGCTTGACAGTGATTGACGTGCACCCCTGCAGAAAAATAATTTTTTAGAACAAGAACTATTATTATAGCTAGCATACTACACATTGTATTTGTCAAGTGAAAAAATCTTTTTAACTTTATTTTTACTACAAACATCACTTTTAGAAAGTTTCACTTTCTACAAAAACACAGCTACTCCAAATAATCTCAAATATACTTGAGAATTTAAAATGAAATACTTGCATTTTTAAAAGCTTACCTGAGAACCAGAAACACCAGATGACTGAATATAATACTGCTGATTCTGTAATTTTGCATACATGGAATACATTGGATCTTCATTCATTAACTTGGTATACAAGGACAGGGCCTCCATCACTTTAACATTGAGCTCTGAGAGTTCTGAATGTTTTCTGAAATATTATACAATAATGTGACACATAACTGCTATTTAAATGATATAATGTTCTAAATAATAAGATGCATCAAAATAGCAAAAATGGCAAAGAGTGGTGTAAGTAGACATTATTAAAAATTTAACCTTGTAATGAAAAAAAAAAAATCCTATAGCCTAGCTCCAAAGCAACCAAAACTGTTTCAGATTTAGGTGCTGTACTGGAAGGACTCTAGCTTATTGTACTTGACTTTACCTCAAATATCCAGGTTTCCCTCATTAATAACAGATAGGTCATGTGTGGGCCCTGATGATGCCACTTACAGCAAATATGATTATAATAGTTAACCCTTATTTTTAAAACAGACTAACATAATGAAAGTCAAGTAAATCCTCATTTAAAAGCGGGAGTGGGGGCAGATGGGTCTAATTTTAATTCCCACATCAAGTAGAAAACAAGTGAATGAGAATGGCCATATCTTTAAAATGAAAATAAAATAAAATACAAGGCAGCTGTATTCCAATATGCAGTTTAGAGAGATCTGTGGAGAAGAAGGTACACGGTACAGACGGAGCGCATGTTCTTTTACCTGTCAATATCTTCCAGCTTCTCATCAATGAGAGGCCCCATCTGGTGACACATGGCTAAGATGACAAGATTTAAAGAAATATAAGAAAATGCAGCAAAAGAAAGCAACTCTCTGATGGATATTCATGTAGTTTAAGGAATAAAAGATCTAATTTGGAATAATAAAAATTCTATTAATTAACTTAGCCCACAGAACCCAAGACTGATTTTCCTAGCTATTTATAAAATCAGTACTTTAGATTGACTGTATTGATCTCAGAAACTTTTAATACCAATTTTCATTTTATAACATTTTAAACGTTGAATAAAATAATTTGGGTAGAAAAGTATACAAATTTGAATTCTACCAAATGTTCAATTAAACTGCATATAAACGTGAGACTGGTCACAGAAGAGTCAGAAATGTTAACATTGTTTATACCATTTTCAATTTTATTTAAATATAAAACCACTCTGTAACAGAACACTAGATTTAATCCTAATTATTCTTTATTTGCAAGGGAAATGGAAAACAAGGTTTACCTTCAAGATGAAGTAACTCGGGAAGATCTGGTTGATCATCACTGGGATCCGTACTTTGCAACATCTGTAGCAGTTGGTCCATTTTATCCTACAGAAATTAAACTGTTACTATAAAAGGTAACAAATCATTATGCAACAATACCTTCTCACTTCATTAGTTAGATAGTGGCTAATCCTGTAATGCACAGATATGAAGACTTCAATTTCGCTTCTATGTATTTACTGTCCGTGTATTCTCTTTACTATCATGTGAAGTCAGAGCCCTTTTGAAACGGCTACCAGAAATTCTTAGATGAGAAGAAATAGAGCAACATTTAAACTTACAACATGTGAGTTCTTTAATCTCTTAAGTCATGCTAGTGGACTTCTGTGGCACTTTGTTTAGGGGCAGCTGTAGTCTTGCCATGCTGACAGGTGTAACCTCTCTCTCAAGCTGGCAGTACTTGTGACTAACAGCTCCGTTACTACTTCTCTACAAGGGAGAATACAGCAGCTGTTTCAGTAAGGCACAGCTCAGCTCTGGTACAGCTGTTCTTCTAAGTAGCACCAGAAGGATTTACTCTACATTCTCTTTCCACCAATGCTTCACTTTGTCATCAAAAAAAGGAGGAAGATTTATGGCTTCTCTATTTTCCTATGTGAAAGGCTGGAAGGCATCTCAAAGCAAAGACTCAGATCTATTTCAGAATCTTTTGCTGTAAGACCAACAGAACTAATGAAGGCATCATTACATAAATACATCTATGCATTACATTAGTAGAGATGTAACTGTACGTAAGTTTTAAAAAACCAAAATATAGATCTCATGTACCAAAGAATATTACTGTAATAATTACAAACTTTTCTCCATTCATGGTTTTTACATGGTTATGCTACTGAGTATAGTTACTTAGGTAAATAATTTAAAGAGTACCAATTCTAAGCAAAGTAGTTATTTATACCAAAACAAAACTCTATACTCTGTACAGAAGGATAACAGCTTGAGAGATGAATTAATCACTAGAGAGTGAAAACGACACACGTATATTAAAACACTCTTCTGAAGTCAAAAGAATTCCATATTAGAAATGGATATTATTTTTCAACGTAAAAGATTCACAATTTTCATTTTACGTAGTCTGAAAAAGAAGGCACATGTCAGAAAAGCTTGCCTACAGCCAAAAAAAGGAGAGGGGAGTAAAATGAGAGTGAGAGTCAACTAACACGTGGATAATTTCTCTTCTCTTTGTTTACAGAATTCTACAACCTATTGGAAATTGTCTACTATCAGAGAAATGAGGTTTCTAGACAGACCGCTAGCATGCATTTTCCGATGGAATGCTACAGCCAAACCTAACTTTCCCTGACGCCAGTACATTCTCTGGGGGCTCTCAGCACAGCTTCTACAACCCGTTTCGCTAAAACAGCGCTCTTCAAACTTTCTGCTTCTGGCTCCTCTAAAAACAGGCTAAAAACCTACAAATCCCCTCACATAGTTTAAAGATGACATCTCATTTTTCATCATTAGTTTAAAATGTTACAAAGAATATAATTTCCAGAGCATTTAAAAATAAAAGTCACACACGACCTAGAGGGGTGGGATGGGGAGGGTGGGAGGAAGGCTCAAGAGGGAGGGGATATGGGGATATATGTATACGTATAGCTGATTCACTTTGTTATACAGCAGAAACTAACACAACATTGTAAAGCAATTATAATCTGATAAAGATGTAAAAAAAAAGTCACACATTCTTTTGAATATACCCAAAAAGTCTCATTATAATAGTGTTTGTAATAGCAAAAAACACACAAAGAACTGAAAACAACCTAACCATCCAACAACAGAATAATGAAGTCATGATAAGTCCATTCTATGGAATATGAAGCAGGAATTAAAATAATGAGGTACAACTATAAGCACTGACATGGTAAGAATGGGACTAGGGAGGAACTTTCCAGGAGAATCTTTGCTTCGTCTGTATTGTTTGAAGTTGTGTAACAACAAAACACATGCATTAATCAAGTACTGAATTTTTTTTAAATAAGAGAAGAAAACCATTGCAACTTCAATAGTGAATTCAGTATGATACTCTCAGGCAGGAAATCACTCACTTCATCAATGTAGGCTTGTTCCGGCTCTGGTTCTATTGTTTCTACCTGAACATCGTCACTAAATTGTACCGTCTTCTTCTCCGTTTTAACTGTAAGACATGTAACATTTATCGTTTCCTTATAAATTTAAATTTTTATTTAAAAGCACTTTAAGGAGAGAACTTGGATTTTTCTTGTATTCCCTTCAATCTGAGAAACTCAGTTTAAGGGATAATTTGGTTGCAGATTTAGGCAACCATGACAGAACATGACATTATGAAATTCTGTGAAGACTTCTTAATTTTTTCTTCTAAAGATTTTATGTTTCCCATAACAGATACTTCACTAAAAATAAGAACTGTATTTCTGGAACAAAGATTAATCACCTATTACATATGAGAGTTTAGTAAACTGCTGAACAGAAAGCAAAGTTTTACAATGGCATAAATGAATTCTGCTATTGAAAATAAATCCTCTTTTCAAATTACCAGTCCTTTCAAAGAAAAATCTCCACACTTTTCCACAGGCCACGCTCTTTCAATGTAATGAATTGGGAAGTTAGCTATATATTCCCCTCACGCCACTCAGTCTTTTTTTTTAAACTAAGGGAATGACACCCAGGCCAGTGGAGAGCTTTACAAGTGGCCTTGGCAGGGATCTGAATTTTCCACTAAATCAGTCTGCATTTTTTAGTTACATTATTCTTGCAACTGAAAAGGTGGTTATTAAGGGATCTGCAAACCAGAAGCACGTATTTCTCTTGCTCAACAAAGCAATCTTTAAAAAGATTCGATGTAACATTAACCAGCAAATATAAGGTTATGATTAACATAGTAATTAATCTCATCCAAAGTAATACTGAGAAACACATACAGCTTTAAAGGAATGAACTTCCTTTTTGGATTCTTTCATCCTGATATCAATGTAGTCAATCAGTATTCATAAAAATTAAGAATCAGGGGGATGGGAAAGGGGCAGAATTAAGGAAGGGAAATAATATTAATTAAACTATTAAATATGCTTAATGGAATACTGCATTTCCCCCAATGAATCTCCAATACAATCCTATGAGATATGCCCATCTTGTAAATGAGGTTAGCAGTGGCTTAGGAAGATTAAGAACGCTTGCGTAGGAGAAAGCTAATAAATGGCAAAGCCTGGATTTGAACGCCAATCATTCTAGCTCTATTAGCCCACACTACTGGAATCTGGCCTGTGATTTTACTCCGAGAACAAGAAGTCATATTACTTATGTATTCTATGCTATAGAATATAAATGGAAAATAGGTTAATTTCCAATATAAGGAATACAGTCATCCCACACAAGTCACCATAAAGTAAAACTCTACATACAAAACCAGTTTCAGCTGATTTCACTTTCCCATGGAAGAAAAAGAGCCATATGCTATACATATTTTTCCTTTCGTATCTTGAGCTATTAACAAGTAGAAAGCTGGGACAGCACTGCATTGGCTGCTACCCATAAGAAAACACATGGTAGACTTCACATCCTAACAGCTGACCATGCACAAGTTTGCAGTGCTTTTTCTCTCAGGGACTAATACTATTACTTTGTATGTATGTGTATGTTTGTGCGTATATTATGTGTATGTGTGTATAAATAATATTTTACACACACACACAGATGTGTTTATGCATATACATATATAAAATACAGTGCTTGCACGAAATCTTACTGCCTCTCCAAAACGAAAACAAGCTAAGGAGGTCAGGCACTTCTAATTGACACATTCAGTGAAATGGGCTTGTGTTTGCTCATAAAGAACGATGCTACAAGGATCTTGCTAACACTCATTTTCCAAGCCTGAGAACTGTAACTCCACGTATAAGCTCTGATGCTCTGGTTTCTCTTTTACATGGTCCAGAGTGAACACATGAAAATAACTAGAATATTCATTTTAAGGTTACATTTCTATATAATGGGAAAAAAAAGACGAGATGGCTACTTTATCTACCTGAGATCTTGGATCTCCTCTTGAATGGAAGTCCAAGACAATTCCATCCTTTCCAACAGCTATTTCAAGATTAAAAAAAAAAAAAAAACACAAACCCAAAAATCAAGCAAAAATCCCCCACCACCATCAGCCCAGATTAAAAAGTTAGCACGCTATGCACCGCCATCTAAACAAGGTTCCACAGGACGTTTTCTGAGTTTACCAAAGAGAACTTTATTAAAGGAATGGGTATCACAATCTGTCCCTATAAAAGTGACACAAGACATCCCAACAATAACTAGGAGAGGGCATTACTTTATCAAAGATCTGTAACATCTGGTCTGTTATTAAAGCCTTCTCTTGAAAGAGAAGCATTTTTATGTTTTCAAAGAAAAGTGTATCTTTACTGTTAATACACAGACACTTGCGCTTCATTTATTGTATAAACATTTATATAGTCTGTATTCTGGATAAGATTCAGTACCAAGAACTGTTGGAAATAAAAAGACAACTGAGACAAAGATCTTTTCTTAAAATTCCTGTAAACTAAAACTGACCAAAGCAGATCGTGAGTTATAACTTTCTTTGATCTCTTCTACCTGGCTTTATAGAAAGATGAGATATTTTGCCAAGATAACTGTAGCTTACTAACTTACTTACAAAAAAACTCTTAAAATTCTAACCATTTCAGTCGCTACAGAAATCTTTATAGATTAGAACATATTTCTGTTTCCTTAAAAAGAGGAAGGTTGTGACTTAATCTCGATGCCACAAAATCATCATTATGAAGATTCATTACCGTATTGCCTAGAAGTACAGTGAACTGCCTACCAACATTCCGATAGACTGCTGGCAGTTACACGTCCTGCAATGATTACGCCTGCCAGTAATATCACTTTTCCTCCTTCGCCCCACTTTCTAGTCTGTTTCTCCTGGTCAGCAAAGGTTTGAAACTCAAAAAGTTATTGACATGATTCGTTATGGCTCCTTCTGAATATCTGACATGGTGGCTTAGGAAAGCTATTAAGTTGCTAAGAGGCCACTGCTTCCAAATTTGGGGCTGGACACTAGAGAAATGAGCTAACCTTTGAATAGGAAGAACTCTCTATAAGGTTACACTGCATTTGTCACCCTTTCATCAACTGATGATACCAAAAATACATAATGCATAAATTCTATAACACTTCTTAATCTGCATTTTTACAATGACATATGTATACATACATACATATCTATGTGTGTATATATATACATATATTTTTTTTTTTCTTAAAGAAAAGTCCATAGTCTGTCTTAAGTTAATCTTGGTAGACAGGTGATTTCAATTCTTAGATGATTAGATGACTCCTCATAAATAATCTGACTGGGGAGCTGCATTTTTAATAAACACCTTGGAGGTACTAACTTTGGAGAGTCTCTGCTCCAGAAAGCTGAATTTTAGAGAGAATTGTGGATCATCATCCATTGACAGGCTGGAAAATACTTACTCATTTCTGGTTCAGCAGTGAGATCCGCAGTCACAAAATTAGAGGGGAATAACCCCATGCCTTGATGGGTTTCACCCTTCCACCAGTTGGGGTCACTAAGAGAAACAAGAAAGAATGCTTTACTATAACAAAGAACTTTTATTTCTATGTATCTTTACCTTTTATAGTGTTTAACCTATATTATTACCAGATCTGAAGCTCACAACAATCCAATGGAGGAAGTGAATGTATCATTATTACAAATTAGAGATGAGGCCTCAGAGAAGATAAGATGCTATTAAACACACAGTTCTTTCTCATATTCTGGAAGGCTGGCGAACGCTTCGAGGATCTAGTACAAGGCTCTGAACTCTCTCCCTCAAACAGAGGTCCCCACACTTGAAAACTGTCAACTTCGAATGGTTCATAGGCTCCCGTGTGAGAATCCTTTATAATAAGATAGACGGTAGGCTCTGAATCCAGACCTCCATTCCTTATCAGTGCTCTTTCTAGCACACATTAGGAAACTTTCCCCCCCACAAGAGAAGACACATGACAGTAACACCATTTACAGCACAAAATGTTCACAAGGAACACACTCCCGGGTGCGTACCCACGCTAACCACTGGATCCCCAGCACCTAGGATAAGGAAAGCTAGCAAGTGCTCAATAAATACTATTTGAATGAATGAATGATCAAGGTTTTGTGCAACTTCCAGCAACCAGCTCAAACTTTACTTCATTTTCTTCCATTCAAGAAAACATATTAGTATGTAAGTGTGATAGTATAAGAAAAATCTTAAATGTATTTGAATTGATCTTTAAAAACCACATGCAGGGACTTCCCTGGTGGCACAGTGGATAAGACTCCATGCTCCCAATGCAGGGGGCCCAGGTTCAATCCCTGGTCAGGGAACTAGATTCCACGCGCATGCCACAACCAAGAGTTCACACACCACAACTAAGGAGCCCATGTGCCGCAACTAAGGCGGCCTGGAGCCACAACTAAGGAGCCCACGTGCTGCAACTAAGGAGCCAGTGAGCCACACTGAGGAGCCCGCCTGCTGCAACTAAGACCCGGTGCGACCAAATAAATACATAAATATTAAAACGAAACAAACAAAAAAACCTAATGCATTTATCCGACCTCAAAAACAAAGATTTAGGCTTCCCTGGTGGTGCAGCGGTTAAGAATCCGCCTGCCAAGGCAGGAGAGACAGGTTCGAGCCCTGGTCTGGGAAGATCCCACATGCCGCACAGCAACTAAGCCCGTGCACCACAAGTACTGAGCCCGCGCGCTAGAGCCCATGAGACACAGCTACTGAGCCCGCGTGCCACAATTACTGAAGCCTGTGCACCTAGAGCCCATGCTCCGCAACAAGAGAAGCCACCGCAATGAGAAGCCCGCGCACCGCAATGAAGAGCAGCCCCCGCTCGCCACAACTAGAGAAAGCCCGCATGCAGCAACAAAGACCCAATGCAGCCAAAAATAAAAATAAACAAAATAAATAAAAATTTATTAAAAAAAAAACTGCCAGGTCAGCTCTCCCTTTAAAAAAAATAAAGACTTAAAAAAAAAAACTTGCGAATTTTAGCACTTCATTATGAGTCATAATCATCAGTAACAACTAATTTTCAAGTAAACATAAAGCTGTAGTAAAAAAACAGATGCACTGTACCACCTCCCCTATGATATAACGTATATAACACCATGTAAAATGAATTTGTTCCACACTGATACACTATTCTGTGCAAATAAATTAATTCAATATATTTTGTATTTCTTATAAATTCCATATATATACATATATATATATTTGGTGTATTTTCTAAAATCCTAACCTTTTTTTTTTTACTAATTTAACAATCTAAATTATAAGATGGAACCAAAAATGAATAGAGTAAACTAGGCCTCCAAGACATATAAAACCCATTTAAATGATAGACGAGGAAAACTTAAGCTACAAAATACGAATCCAGACAGTATGACACAAGCAAAGCAACCGACCGTCCTACAGAAAAACTACCTGCGTCAGTATTTGATTTTATTACGTTTGATAAGGCATTCAGCAAGAATAATATGAAACACAGAATATGTTATATATTTTCACGTGAATGTTCAACTTAATAGTAACCATCACCTGTCATCAAGAACTGTAATAATTTCTCCAGCTTTAAAAGTAAGTTCGTTATCTTCAGCAGCTTCGAAGTCGTATATAGCACGAACTTTTCGGCCTTCGTGTTGGTGGTTAGTTAAGAGATTCGATGTGCTTGGATACAAACTGGAAAGGGTGGTTGACTGCTGCCTTTGTTCCTTCAGCGACAACTCAATGGCTGGAAAATAATGGGTTTAAAAAGACCCCAGATGTTAATATATCCAGCAATCCTAAGAAGTACAAAAAGATATCTGAAGGTAAAAAGTATTCTTCTTCTAATAATGTAGAGGGAAACTACGACATATCCTGATATAATATATTGAACAAAAATAATGTCATCAATTTTATTCATTCATTCACACTGAGAGCTTAAAAAATAAATAAACTAAAAAAAAAAACCGAACAGCATGATGACTATTTTTACTGAACAGGTACAATTTTAAATATTCTGGGTAATAAAAAGACATAAATCAATTTTGTTTAATTCAGCTGCAGATATTGTATATTTTCTTTCATCTTTTCAATGTATTTCTGTAGCTTAAGTTTACCAAATAATAATCAAAATCACTTGGGAAGTCCAAAGTCCCAAGCTTGAGTCCTTCACTGGGGGCTTACTAAATAGGAGTCTCAAAGGAAGTATCTGAGAACCTACATTTTATTGTTCCAAAGGTCATTCTCAGGTAATTAGTCTAAGAACTGGAATTTGGAAATAACTACAGTAAAGTCTCACCTAACAAATCCCCCAAAATAGATTTCAAATGTGTCTGCTCTATCTCCTCCCCTAATACAGGCCATCACCATGTGTCACACAGGCTCTGTAACATAATCTTAATGAATTGACTACCCTGCTTTCAGTGCAACACATAACCCCGTCTTCCCTTCCATCTCTGTTCTAGATGAATAAAAGACCAGATGGGAAAACAAAACTTTAAAATTATCATAGAAAAATATCTTTCAGGATCCTGGGGGAGAGGAAACTATCTTAAGACATTAAAAAAAACAAACCCAAAATCATAAAAGAAAAGGAAAAATTTTGACTACATGAAAATTTAAAACCTGTTTAATAAAACATGTCATTATCAAAGTTTAAATTGTAAGCCAAAACCCAAGAGTAGATATCTATAACAGATATAACAGGCAAAAGATTAATATCCAAAATAAAGATGTTCTATACATCATTATTAGAAAAAAAAAATAGAAAGAGAGACAATCAGAACAGCTAATAAACGTTCAAAAAAGGACTGAACCTCACTAGCAATCAAGAAAATAAAAATTAATAACAATTAGGTATCATTTCAAACTCATCAGATTCACAAAAATTAAACTCTGACAACAGAAAATGTCATGAGTCTAAAAAGAATAAGTGAATAATAAAAGCCTTCATACACTGCTGATGGAAAAGAAAATACTATAACTATTTAGCAAAGTTAAAGATGTACCTACTCCATAAGCCAACAATACCACAAAACAAAATCTCTCTCACACACACACACACACACACACACACACACACACACACACACAAGGTGGACGAGGATACTCAGTGCAGCTTACTTGTTATAGTGAAAAAAAAATCAGAAAACCCAGCTGTCCATCAGTAGGAGGATAAATTACAGCAGATATTTATTAGTTCACTGGAATATTACGCAGAAGTTAAAACAGATGAACTTGATATACATGTCTCATTATGAACAGATCTCAAACATACTGTTGCATGAAAAAAACAAGTTGTAGATGATACCTAGAGTACACTATTTATGAAAAAGAATTTGTTGGACACAAAAAAGTATTTGGTATTGTTTATGGACACATAGATAGTGTAGTAAAAACACTATAGAAACATAGACTGAACATACATACATGATAGCAGTTACCTCGGAAGAGGAGAGGAAAAAAGTGACACTGAAGAGAGGAATAAAGGAGAACAAGTAGATTTCAACTTTAGCTGTGAACTCCTATTTCTTTTATTTTTAAATATCTTGGGGGAAAATAAACATCGAGTAAAAGACCTATCTTCTTTCCATGATCAGGGACTTAAAAATGTACCTTTCGCTAAATCTTCTTCTTCTTTTTTGTTAGCCACAGTACCAGGATCCTTGGCTACCAGAGCTGGGCTTGCTTTTGCTTGTTCTGCAGCCTAACACACAAAAAAGGAAAATGATATTTGAAAGTTGTTCTCAAATTTTCCTACCCCCAACTAATCTAAGAACTCACAAGACCCTTCCCATCAATCCACCACAGACTTCTGAACAAGAAAGAAATCTGAACCTGAGCAGCCTCCTCTTTGAAAGGAGCCAGAGAACAGGTAGAACTGGAGAAAACAGACTGAGAGAGTTTGTTTTCTTAGGGTTAACAACCTAGCCACACTCTCCCAGGTTTGTGTGAAGAGGTTAAACTAGAAGCAGACACTATGCAAACCAGAGAAGACAGACTAGAGGAGATTTCAACAAAAAGGGGTTGAGAGTGGGAAGGAGATGACTACTTTAAAAACAAGCAGTTTAAAATTTTTTAAAATATCTATTCAAGAGTTTTACTGTTTCCTTCCAGATCAAAAGTCAGGATATTATCTTTAGGAATCCAGATTGATATACAGCAATACAAATGCTCATAAAATTATACTATTTTCGGGCTTCCCTGGTGGCGCAGTGGTTGAGAGTCCGCCTGCCGATGTAAGGGACGCGGGTTCGTGTCCCGGTCCGGGAATGATCCCACATGCCGCGGAGCGGCTGGGCCCATGAGCCATGGCCGCTGAGCCTGCACGTCCGGAGCCTGTGCTCCGCAATGGGAGAGGCCACAACAGTGAGAGGCCCACGTACCGCAAAAAAGAAAAAAAATTATACTATTTTCTAAATCAAAATACTAGCAGTTAATTTTGACAATATATTACTGTCCCTCTTAAACATATTTTGTATATAAGGTAGTGTACAAGTAAATAAATACATACATTGATTCACACTTACAGAATTACAAGCTTCTAAAGTCTTAATGGCTGCTGAGTTTTTGTGTGGCCATCGAGGCCAATGAGAGACTCCAGCCTCATTTTTCAACCATTCTATCAGTTACCAGAAACTGTTGGCGCGCGCGCGCGCGCACACACACACACACACACACACACACACACACACGCTGTGACACACGTTTGCTTCTACTCATGACGTCCTCCCCTCTGGCTCACTGTACTCCATCCACATTGGGTGATTCAACCCACCAGTCAGTGAACAGCTGAAAATCACTTTCTCAGTGAAACGTTCCTAAACCCTCTCATTAAGCCTTCCCTCCTCTGTGCCCCTCTGGTAACACTTTTAAACAAGGTATTATATGATTCGGGTCGTTAAGGACAGTTAAGGACGCAAGCTGGGGAATCAGGCTAATGGGGAGTCAGGCTAATGCGGTTCAAACCCCAGATGCACCACCTTCTAACACATGAACCCTGAGCGCCTAAAAGCCTCCTCTGGCCTCAAGTTCCTCATCTACGAAATGAGGACAACAATGGCCCACACACCACGGGCTGTCATGAGGATTAAATCAGCACACGTAGCTTCCAAAGTCAGATGCAATGAAGGTCATTCAGGGTTTAAATCACAAGTATATAACGTTGTCTCCTGGGCTTAAAATGTATGCAGAGGTGATACGTGCCATACATGTGATAACTACAGCACAAAGGGTGCTGAAGTAGGGAGTAAATAAACTCTCTACAGTTGCAAGGTTTCTACATTTTACATGAAATAATTCGCTATTAACTCAAAATAGACTGTGACAAGTTACAAATGTATACTGTAATTTCCAAAGCCATCAATTAAGAAAAATGAAATTCTAAAAAATATTCAAATTACCAAATGCATAGCACTTAGATCACTGCCCAGTACATAGTAACAGGCAATAAATCTCAGCTCCTATTATAATTCTCTGCTTACATGTCTGTCTCCATAACCAGGCTGCATGTTCCTTGAGGGTATATGGAGCTAAATATTACAAGAGCTCATAAATGATTGTTGAGTAAATGAAAGGCAAAATATTCAACATTATAGTAAATACCGTGCAATAGTCTTCACTTAATATATTTATAATGTCAAACAAATACACAAGGCATTTATTTTTAGAAAAGCTGATTAGAAGAGAGCTTTTGTATTCAGTGAATAGAACTTCAAGCACTCTCAATCTGACCCACCTCTAGTTGTAATCTTCCTTAAATAAAAATGTTTTAATCATCATACACTTCTGAAAATTGAACGTATGCTTCATCAGAGACAACCTTTATTGTTATATATGAATTTTTTTTCACAATTTGTGAACTTCACAAAATAGACATATTGATCTTTTGTGGTCTGAGAAGGGATCTCTACTGGTCAAGTAGGAAGTGCAGAAACAAGCTATATTAAGCCCTACATTCCTGAACTGCTCTCTTTTCAAAGTTCCTTTCTATCATCAGGTTCCAAGTATAGCAACGCTACTTGTCTGATTAACCAGTCATACACAGTAGCAGTGCCAGCATCACTTCAACCTCAGTGTCCAAAGTCAGTGCTAAGAGAACCACAGCAGCAAGAGTTAGGTGACTCAAGTATCACTTTTCTTAATATTTTTATATTATTTTCTTCTGTACTTGGATGAAAAAATATACTTTAAAAAATTCTCGTTTCCAGAACCTTTTTAAAAAGTATGCTAACAAAGGTCTAGTCTGATTAAAATGTAGTAACAGCTTAAGCAACTAAGTGACTGTAAGATTTGGAGGGACTTCTGCAGTTGATCCCAGATGATAGATTTTTTTTTAATTAAACATGAAGCTCTTTACAAACATGGTTTTCAATGAAAACCTCTTCAGAAACTACTATTAAAAAAATCACCATTCTACCTCATCATAGGTTACTTTATACGCATTTTACATATTTCTTGTGGTTGAAAGACAGCAACTGTAACAAAATGAGCTTTCACATATTTTATAAGATCTAGATGCAAAAAAGAAAAGTACCTCTTAACTTTACTATTGCTGATCTACACCCTGAATCTTTTCAACAGGAGAGTAGTCTCACATCTACACCAATTAGTACGTAAACGCTCTTGCCAGTGTTCACTCCACTTCTTGTCCTTCGAAGCCTAGTCCGGACAGACACATATCTACTAACCTCAATATCAAACGGAAGGCAGGATCGTGTAGTGGAAGGAACACTGGACTGAGAGTCAGGAGGCCTGTGTCCTAGTTCCAGCTCTGTCAACTACTAGCTGTGGCCCTGGGCAAGTCACTTAACCATTCTGGGTCTCAGTATCCTCATCTGTAAAATGAGGGGATTAGATTAGAGGATCACTAGAGCTGTTCCCACAACTATCTGAGATTCTAGGTTAACCAAACAAAGCTACGTATCAAATGGATCAGTGACTCTTCTTCCTTCTCTTACAGGGACTGAAATGCAGTTTTGTTCCTTTGTGGACTGAAATGCAGTTTTCACCTGCACTGAAAGCTGTCCTCAAGAGTCGTGCTGCTCAAAACAGAGTCATCGGGGGGCCTGTTAAAATGGACACAATGAATCCACTGCTATGGAGGCGCATTTCCACCCGTGAATGAGATGTTATAGTTCTCACAAGCTTCCAGGTGGTGATGATGATGGCCAACCAACCACATTGTGAGTCACAAGCTCTGGAACAGGTTCTCAGAATACAGAACCTGCCATTCCACTAAGCAACTACACTCTTTGGTTCTCCATAGTGAGTCTACTCTTCGATAATTAAACATTGCTTCTATTGTCAAGGATATCTTATTATAAGATATCTTGGATTATTCTGCATAAAATTATTCCTTAATTATACAGATTCGAAATTATTCTGAGGTAGTAAAAATGAGCTATCAATTATGAATGACTACTTCTCAAAGATGTAATTTATCATTGTAAAACTATTCATAAGCCAAATATTTTCAAATAAGAAGAAAAATATCCTCTCTTCCTTTATCTCCAAAATATATTTCTAGGTTTTCACATCTCAAGAGTACCTACATAAATTAGAAGTGCCTTGGGAAGAAAGTCTAGATAAGTCTGGATGAACCACTTCATAATTCCCTTGAAATGGTCAAAACCCTGAATGGGAGCCCTCTACAACTAAGAGTTTTCTGCTCATGCTTGCACATCACTCATTATATTCTACCCCAAGCCATACAGTGAGGAAAGACAGTGCAGTAAGTTACCACACACTTTACGCCTACTTAGTTAGCTGGGCATCCT
Source organism: Neophocaena asiaeorientalis asiaeorientalis (assembly GCF_003031525.2). Lineage (NCBI taxonomy): Eukaryota > Metazoa > Chordata > Mammalia > Artiodactyla > Phocoenidae > Neophocaena > Neophocaena asiaeorientalis. Next base: position 2,373,217 of record NW_020173682.1, on the reverse strand, counting down.
AAAGGATGGTTACCGGAATAGAAAAGGAATAAAAGAGATAATCTTCCATTTTTCTCCTATATGACGTAAATTAGAGATTGAGCTCATTACATAAATAATTTTTTTTTAAGGCAAGTTAAGTCTTTCAGTCAATCATATTTATTAGGAAAAAGAAAGAAGACACGTAGGTGCTGGCCAGCTCTTAAGGGGAATTTTTCTTCCCAATGACCCCCTTTTATCTCCCTACCATTTTTTAATACAGGTGCTCATAAATTTCATAATCCAAAGAACCTCTAAACACATCCTTAAATTTTAAGGAAACCTGATTTTTGAGCTGTCATTCTTTGTAGATAAAATTACAGCACGAAGAGCATTTAACAAGAATGTCAGTATTACCTAATAAAGCAATTTTGTCTGTAGTATTAAAATTATATTAAAATTTTTTTAATTGCAAAAACGTTAAATGAATTCATTAATAAAGAGGGAGAAACAGTGGGGAAATAGAAGTTGGAACACATTAACATTCCACTATATTTTTCTGGCAACTTTATATGCAAGATTATTATTATTAACAAAAATTCCTCTGGAGTATTAAAAACTACCTGGGTTTGGAGGAAAAAAAGAAAAACTCAAATAAACATAGCTACTTTAGAGAAACGAACTGTAGCACACACACAAATTTATATAAAATACCTGAGAGCCAATAGCTGGAAACGTAACACCTTGTTCCTTAAGGTTCTTAATCATTGCTGATATTAGACTAAGTTGTGGATCATTCTTAAACTCATCCGTCCATTCAACCATAAGAGCCTTTAATTTTTCACATACTTTAGGATGACCCTTAAAAATAGAGAAAATAAATTAATAAAAAGGCACTAATTTCCTGGCAAATGATTTAATACAGATACCATAAATATAAAACCTATAAAGTGTTGCAGATCTCTTTTTAAATCATAAATTATCCCTAGCTATAGATGACACATAAGAAAATACAGATAGTTACTAGAAATAAACTTGTTTTATTTCCACACTATGAAAAAAAATAGATGATACCATCACATACCTCATAACATATTAAGACATTAGATATATAGTAACTTATTCTGGAGGTCAGAAAGACAGGACTTTTCAGAGTATTTTGCAACTAAGCAAGTGTTGTCTATGAGGAAGACATAGAAAAGTTTGTTTTCTTTTTTGCAGACCAATGAAAAATAAGTTGGAAAGAGAGAATAAATAGTACAATTCCCTTATTCCTAATTCCTGACTTTTAATGTGCATGGCTGTGTTTTTACCCAGTTACTTAATTATCTGAGGCCTGGCATGAGGTCTACTATATGCCGATATTCCTGGAAACTTCATTTCTTCAAAATAACATTTCCCCCTTAAGTATAAAACCAATATGTTCACTGTAAAATATTTGAAAAATAAAGAGTTCTTTCTCCTATACGCAACTGTTTGCTTTTTAAAGTTGTTCACGTTACTAAATACTGAGTACAAATCTTCAATTAAGGAAAATATTACATTAGAATCTCTTCATAAACCGTTGTACATTTTGATGGCCATTCAGGACATCAAAAGAATGGTAAATAATTAGCACAAAATACCTAAATATAACTGAATAACTGAATAAAGCAGAACAGGAAAAAATTATCACATAACCATGTTCTAAAAGGAGTACAGAATTTTAAATTCTTATTTATGTACTATTTCCTACTAAAATCTGGAAATACTCATTTTTTCCAAAAAACATGAAGCATTTTCCCTTTTAACACTTAAAACATTTTTATATATAATTATCCCCCCAAAAAAAGGCCAGAAATAATTACCTTTAGAATGCATGAATTTTTACTGAGAAAACTCACATATTACTTAGTAAATTAAATTTTTTTAATTCCTTAAATTGCTGGATTTGAATTTTTAACTCTACATTCAGTTAAGTAGATGACCTCTGTGACTAAAAAAAAAAAAATGGTTATAAAAACTGTGCCTGAAGTAAACTGGTACCTCTTATTCAGAGAAATACACATATTTTTCATCAGAAGAAAGGAATGGTGAAGAAAAGAGGTTAAATATATTCTAATTTGGCTTGACCAAAACCAAATCTCCAAGTTATATAAATGTGTAGTCTCTTCAGCAAAACCTAACATGGACTTATACATGGGATAGACATAGCCTAGAAAGAGTTAAAAAAAAAAAAAAAAAAGCACAGACTAGTCCTTTGTGATTTAAAATGTGAAGAACTGAACAATAAAATATATGAAGAAAGAAGACAGTGCTAATTCATTTCTAGAAATAATGTGCCTTACCTTGTTTAATACGTTGCTTACTTCACTAGCAAAATCTCTTGAACATACTTCTAAGTGAAAAATTTTGCCACAATTTGATACACACGCTCCTAGAAGCTAAAAGTATAAAATAGGGAGTTAAAAGGGCTCAGTTTCGGTAGACAATTTTGCAGTAGATCTTGAAATGAAACCACTCACAGTCAGAGCCTGCATAGCAACATGAGGATCTTTATGGTTCACCCTCCTCATAATAGACCGAAGACAATCTTTAGGTCTAAAAAATAAGAAATGTAACAATTAGTAATACATTTTACTTTTTTCCCCCTTAACTATAAAAGGCAATAGACTATGATACAAAAGGGAGAATATGGTAGAGAAGTTTAATTCTTACTAATGACACAATTGAAAAACTGTACACTAAAAAGTTCCTTTAAATTTTTCAAACAAAATTAACAGGCTCTCTTCCTTAACGATCATAGATAAGGCATTCTGGGCTAATTCTAGATGGAAAGTTTTGAAAATAAAATGACAGACCAAGACTTCCACTTCCAGTCACGATGGAATAACTGGAACCAGACTTACACTCCTGTTGTAAATAATTAGAAAACTGGAAAAATATATTTAAAATACATTTGGGACATCAGGCCACAGGTAGCGCTGAATGATGATCTCTAAGAAAGAACACAAATTAGATAAACAGACATCTGCCTCAACTTTCTACCCAGGGGCACTTTCCAGGTAGCGAAATAGGCTTTCTGTCTAAAGGCAGTTTCTGGATCTCAGCACAGAGAAGCTGATCCCAGGAAGATGGTGGTGATCTTACTGAAACTGAGGGGACAGAAATCAGAATTCCGGCAGGCTGTGGGAGCTAGAATTTGCAGGACAGAGTAGAGGAGCTATATGAAGAAAGAGTGCTAGATACCTGCATGGGGTCCACTGAGGTCTGCTGCCCACCAGGCTGGACAAAAAGTGACTGAGAGCTCTACTTTGAAGGGTTCCCAAAACTCACACAGCTGCCAGAGCTCATACCAAAGTGGACAGTCCTTGCAGCAGAGCGTTTAGGCCTTGGTGATGGGGCTACACCATCCCAAAAGACTATCCTAAATCCATCCAATAACAGCTTAAAAAACAAGCCACAGAAGAATAAAATTGATCCAGGCCTAACCTCTAACAGAATCAAGTCCAATATTCTTTAACAGGAGTATGACAAAACCTGGCATTCAACAATATAAAATTCATAATACTAAGCATTCAATCAAAAATTACCAGATGTGACACGAAGCAGGAAGAAGTGACACTTAACTAGGAGAAAACTCAGTCAAATGAAAATGTGGAAATTATATAAGCTATTTTAAGTATGATCAAGGATGTACAAGGAATCATCAACATAGCAAAGGAAAGAAGTGGTATACAAAAAAGAACCCAATAAAACTTCCAGAGAAGAAAAATATATAAAATTAACTAATTAACTAATTGGATGAAATTAACCTGATAGAAACGGAAGGACGTATCTAATAAGGGATTAATATCCAGAATATATAATGGGGTCCTACCTCTCAACAACAAAAAAATGATAATCCAATTCAAAAATGGGCAAAAGACTCAAAACAGACATTTCTCCAAAGAAGATATATAAATGGCCAGAAAGCACATGAAAAACCGCTCAGCATCATTAGGGAGCTGCACATGAAATCACAGTGAGACACGATTTCACATTAAAAAGGAAGAGGCAACCAGCCGGGGATGTGGGGAAATGGTAACCCTTACGCACAGCGGTGCCCACGGCGATGCGAAACGAAACAACGTAGCGACTGTGGACAAGTCTGACAGCTTCTCACAAAGTCAGACATAAAACTGCCCCGTGACACAGGAACTCCACCACTATGTGCTGAATACGCACATAAAAGAACTGAAAGCAGGGATTGAAGCAGACATCTGTACATCCATGCTCAGAGCAGCATTATTCACAACAGCCAAATCACCAACAGACAAACGGATTAACAAAATACAATGGAATACTATTCAGCCTAAAAGAACGAAATTCTGACACATGCTACATGGATGGACCTTGAAGACATACTTAATGAAATAAGCCAGACACAAAAGGAGAAATATTATACGGTTCCACTTATACGTGGTACTCAAAACAGGCGAATTCATGGAGATACAAGTAGAATAGAAGTCACCAGTGGCTAAGAGAAGGGGGAAATGGACAGTTACTATTTAACTGCAGACATACAGAGCTTCCACTTGGGATGGAAGTTTAGGAAATGGACAGTTGGACACACACATACAAAAGAAAAAACAGTATCAAGTGATCTGAACAACACTGAGCCCTGGGAAAATTGGCCAGTAAGAATAATTGTCCTAAAAAATTTCTTTAAGAATTGAAAATGCAATTACTAATGATAAACAGAAAAAAAGTCATTTTTAATAGGGAGATATTAGAATAAAAAATAAAATTTCTGTTTCTAAGGCTGTTTCACTGCCTGTTGGGAAGCTTTCCACCTAAAGAGCATGGAAAAAAGAGGGGGAAAATTGTATTTATGGCATACCTATTATATGTCAAGCATTCAACTCACGATTCTGCAGCTCTTATTCTACTGATTTTGTATTAAAAGTGTCTAAAAGCATCATCATTAGACTGAAGAAATAATATAACATTATTTAGATTCTGCCTTTTTTACAGTTGGACTTATTTTAGGAGCCAGAATCTGTGACCTCGTGCTAATTTTTGCAGTTGTGAAAAGCATGTTGACAAATACAAAATTATCATTTCAAAGCACTGGCAGAGGCCAAATTATCTAAATACCGAAATTCAAATCATTTAAAAATAATGATCCAAAGATAATTCAGCTCAGTGAATAAAACATTTTAGAAAATAATCCTCAATACTTGCTTTACCACCAAATTTTAAGTGAAATTTCTGATGTATTGTTCATAAACCACACTTTTGTTTTTTTTTAAAGAAAGAAATCTAAACTGTGGTGACTTTTGGAAAAGAGGATGGAGAAAGGGGCTTTGAAATGGAACTTTTTACTTTTTATTTCACTAATTTCTATACTGTTGAAATGTTTAACCACAGCCAATTTTAAAAACCAAGGCAAGGACATGTCTGGAACCAAAGCAAAGTTGGCTATTGCGTCCATAAAAAGGATAATGCCCGAAAAAGCCAACTAGAATGTTTATAAGTCCTGACAAACACTTTATGTATGCCAACAAAGCAATATCTTTTTAGGTATAATAAGTTTAAAAAAAAAAATCCCTTCAGAACTGAGTATAAAACTGGTGCTATTGAACAACAGAAGCGACCCACAAAAATCCAGTATTTAACGACCTCATTCTGTTCCGTGTTTTTTTTCAATTCAGCTTTTCAGTATTTCCACAAAACGATAAGTAAAATACAGCAGTGAAAGTATATTTATATACATTTCATTATAAATCTTACAATTCAACAAAAAATTATAGCTAAAATATTCTTTTTAAAAAGGTTTAAGAGTTATAATTTAAAGTAGGTGTCCTATGGCTATTATCCTCTCAATGACAAACGAAAATGGACTACAAATACAGTGTCTGTATAATTTATCATCTATACGAGTGCCCCTTTGAGAGTGAAAGGGGGTGCTAACCAGGCGTAATACAAGAACAGCAGGCATAGAGTGAAACTATCCAAGGGAAATTGGAAGCATGGTCAGCCCAGCCAAAACTATGTTCATCCAAACATTATCCTTTTATGCATAGATCTCGAACACGTAGTTAATACAAGAGAAAAAAAGGCAGTACTTCCATCTAGTTGTCGCTTCTACTGTCTTTTCCTTGACTCCTAGACCAGACAAGAAAACAGGCTTTTCATGAATGGACACAGCTGCCTCAGCATATGTCAGCTCTGATGAACTAAAGCATCAAAGTCCGTTTCATTATTCAGAACATTACTCCAGGCCACCTCAATACACTGTACTGTGGGCTTCCACGGAAAGAAAGCTTTTGGAGGGGGCTCTACTCCACTAGACCCTCTCACTCCAGCTCCCCTCTCTCCACACCACTCTCCATCTTTCAGGTTCTATGTCTTCAACATGGCCGATGCTCAAGAAGTCATTGAACTAAATGGGAAAGACACGAATTTTCACTGTTGTACAATAATTAGTATTTAGAATAACTGAATAATCGTCATTATAAAGCTACCAACTTCTGCATCTTCCACTGAGTTTGCTTTCTATGTGGAAAATGTACATGCACTCGCAAAATCTATTTCTGAAAAATTACGTGATGAGGGGAAAATGCATAGTAAGGAGTGCTGGGAGGAGCATAGGATGTGAGGAATGGGACTGTTGATACATACTAATGAAGCATTTTGTAAAATTACCTGCTAAGATAAAATCTGCATGTGCATTTAGAGGAGTCTACCAACAGTTTCCACCACCAACCTTTTGTAAAGGGTAGTCAAATCCTGATCTCTCTCAAAACCCTTCCCAAAACTCCATTTTGGTATTTTAAAACATTTTGTAAGACTCATCCTCTCTCTGCCTTATCTTGAGATTGGAAAACAAAAAGATAGGAGAGGTCAAGGATACAGCCAAGAACAAGGAAAGAACTCTCTCTCACCCTTCCCAGTTTTCCAACCCCAAAATAACTCTCTTAACTTACTATGTGATAAATGACCATACCACAAATCACACCACTGTAAAATGTAATGGAATTGTACTGTTTCCTGAGTTTCCAAAGTAAGGATAATAAGGCAAAAATGGCAGTTAATCAATTTTCTTTGATTAGGGAGTTACTGTTGCAGAACATATTCTGCCATCTCTCAAATATGCTCAATACAGGCAATTTCTCCTCAATTACTGAAGCAAAACTGTTATGTTGAGCACCAGGTGAAGAAGATGGCTTGTATATTCAGGGCCATGTTGTTTAAAACATGTATACTCTGAGCAAGAGTCATACTCAGTGCAGGGAGATATACACACTCTGTAAGAGAAAGGGGAACTGGAATTTAAGACAGCACGTAGAGCTCACTAAATGGACAGAAGAACAAGTTTTGAAGAAAAATAAAATTGAGGGGGCTGCAAAAGAATACAGTTAAATTCAGTAAATTAAACATGCATAGGATGTAGCTCAGATCTAGAGTTAAGAGGACCAAAGAAAACTAAAACTAATTTTGCATTCCTACAGTTCTCTTTTCAAAGAAAAATGAAATTTCAAATCTCTTTGAATAGCCCTGAGTACATTTCCAAAACTGTCACCACATTATTTACAAATGTCTATCTACTTGTAGGTATGTTGTTGTACAGTATGACAGATAAATAGCTCAGCATTCATCTCTAGTCACCAGTTAGTGAGATTACCTGAAAAGGTCTTTCTATTAATATATAAGGAGAAAGCCAAAAATATTCAATGATTTAGTTGGATAAAGGAGTCAAAATTTGTGAGATCTTATGCTTTGTATAAGTTTTTAAAAGTCTCTTATTTAAAAATATGTCTCATCTCTACATCTTAATTGAAAAGTACTTTTGTATTATAAAGATAACAGGTTAAACTGTGATGAGATTTTATACGCTTGAGGAAATTATTACCATTGAAAAGGCAGTGAATTAAAATACTACTTATTGCACCTATTACTAAACCAATGATTTTAGATCAATCAACTTTTCAAAAAGAGGGTACCACCTCTTTATTATCCCCCTCACAGGGCCTGACAGAAGAACAATAGAACATTTTCTTTAAAGTATTGTAAATATAAAAGAAAAGCAATATAAAAAAAAAGTAACAGAAATAACAGTGTATAGCACAGTTCATGAATGTGCTCGCACGGTTAACCTCTCCTCACCTGTGAGGCAGGACTGAAAAGGTACAAAGATACTAACAGTATGTTTCTAAATAGGGGCAGAAAAATTCTTGCAGCGTAAGACTATCTGGCGTACCACATCTCTAGTCCCCACCTAATCAATGTCAGTAGTAACCTCCTGTCATTGTGACAACCAAAACCATCCCTAAACCACCACTGGGCTGAGACCTACTGCTAGACAAAAGCAGCACTGTGATTCAGTAGAAAAAGATTTGAGGCTTGACAGACCTCATCTGTAAAAGGGGACTTTAATGCTTCCTGTTCAGTATGTTATTACATTACTCCCAGAATCATGCCAGGGACTTAGAGATGCTCAATGTTAGTTCTAGAAAGCACAAACATATTCTTCTACCAAGTTACTTTTACAACATTAGCTTTCAAAGCTATTTTAGAGTGATTTAAACTTTACATTTTCTTTTTACATGCTATAAAAAGTGCTTTACTACAACTCACAATTCAGGGATATATGTATAACTGTATTGTGGAGTGGGGAGGGGATATGTGTCTGCATAACTTTTATAGGTCTTAGTACCCAGCAGGCACACACTAAAAGATATGGGACCTCAAATCTTTGTTGAACAAAGTAAAAAAAAAATTTTAATTAACAGAGAATATAAACCCTCCTTGAACACTAAAGGGAGTCTAATATAGGGCGTGGCTTTCAAAAGCAAAAAGGCATTACATTAACTATAAAATAAACTTAATATTATAAAATGCGAAAGAAATCAGAACTGAAATGAATAACTGTATATTCAATGGCATATTCAAAGTGCATATTTGATTCATAATATAAATTACATAAAACACAGTCTACAGAGCACAAGGGGGGAAAAGGGCAAAACACTGAATACAAATACCAAATTCTGATTCTGAGCTTGTTAAATAGGTATTTCTTATGAGACAGCTGATGGAACATGAATATAGTCTACAAATTATGTTATTTGGCTATTTAAAGAACAAGTTCACGTGCCCGAAGGACTTCATCAGAAAAGGAGGTAAACTTCTACATACTAAATATTGAGGGTTAATGGAAGTATAGATAACAGTCACTGAATACTTAAATTTAGTATGATATTTTGAGTTTCCCAGATCATATAAAACTGGAGTATATTTCAGTGAAACAGAACACAATGTAATATAACATATGGGAGAGAGAGGAATCACTAAAAACAATAAAATTGGTATGTCTTGACTCATAATTTAAAAAAAATTTTTTTAAATAATTATTTATTTTTTGGCTGCATCGGGTCTCAGCTGTAGCACGAGGGATCTTTCACTGTGGCACGTGGGCTCTTCGTTGCAGTGCACAGGCTTCTGAAAAGGCTATACATACTATATGATCCTAATTCTATGACATTTTGGAAAAGGCGAAATTATAGAAATAGAAAAAAAAAAAAGAAATGAATGGTTGTCAGGGGTTCAGAGAGAGAAAGGAGAGGGATGAATTGGGGGAGTGCAGGACATTTTAAGGATGGTGAAACTACTCTGTGCGATACTGTAATAATGGATAAGTCATTATGGGCTGGTCAAAACCCATAAAACTGTATAATATAGAGTGAGTCAATGTAAACTATAGACTTTAGTTAATAATAATGTATCAATATTGGTCCATTACTTGTAGCATATACCACACTAATGCAAGATGTTAATAATAGGGGAAACTGCATATAAGGGTGGGAGTGGGTTATGGAATTCTTCGTACTATCTGCTCAATTTTTTTCTAAACCGAAAATTGTATTAAAAAAAAAGTCTATTAATTATAAAACAAAAAATGAAACCATAAAGAAAACATGAGATAATTCTACTAAAACCCTGGAGAAGGCAAGTCTCATATAACTCAAAATTCTAAACACCGTAAGACTGATAAATTCAGCTATATAAAAATCAAAATTTTCTAAATGGAAAAAGCAACAAAACAAAGTCAAAAGAATAATGGAAGGAGTTCCCTGGCGGTCCAGTGGTTAGGACTTGGCGCTTTCACTGCCAGGGCCTGGATTCGATCCCTGGTCGGGAACTAAGATCCCACAAGCTGTGTGGCGCAGCCAAAACAACAAAAAACAATGGAAAAATATACGCAATTCATAAAACAGACAAGATATGTCCCTAACACATCAAGGACTCCTAGAAATGAGGAAAGGATAGATACAGACAGTTCACAGAAAAGGAAGCACAAACAGCTCTTAAATACAGAAAAAGATGTTCATCCCAGAAAACGGTAAGAATGTACCTTTGACTCTGGAAGACCACCCACCTCAAGCCTCTTCACCTTTATGGAAAGGGGTCAAAGGGAGCCCCGACCACTCCTTCCCAGGACTCCAAGGTTCCTTCTGCAGAAGTCAAGACCAAGTCTTGGGCACCCAACTTTCTCTACGATCCAATAATTGAGAACTTGAGAACATATGCCTGTTATTCTTGTTTAGACAAGTCCCTGCAAGAAGCTCCAGACTATCCTCTCCATCATTAAACAGCTCTGTATATCCATTATTCCCCAGCTTCTGCAATCTTTCCACTGGACCCTCTAGAAGTCACAGCCCATGATCAACAAAAGGCCTTACCGCTGGTCCTTTTGCTCTACAGAAAACTGGCTCTCCAAGGAAGATAACACTTCTCCTGCAGCCACCTCAAGTGGTAGCTTTCGGTCTTCCCACGGCTCTTGAAGGGTCCTCTTCGCTCCCTTTGCTACTTCAAAACCACTCTCCCTCCCTCTTTCCTAAAACAGCCCAGTTCAGATCTTCTCATTTAAAAAACCTCACTGCCCCCTCATCTTTCAATGATTTTAACTCCTGGCTCACTGCCACTCTCTCTAATGTTACTTCTGTCTTAACGGAAGTGATGCTTCCAACACCATTGGCTTTTTGACTCCACCCTTTTAATAACCGTCAAGGTCTACAAACTCCATTTCAAGGATTCCAACTATCATCTTCCATTTCTCTAACCCACTCACTCTCTTTATACCCACCTCTGTGCTTGCTCAGGGCGACTCACCTCTGCTCCAGCTAGCCCGTACCTTTCAAGTTCTTAGAAAGCGCCAAGTGTCCTCTACCCTGCAGCATTCACGTGAAAGCTGTTCCCTCTGCCTGGGACCTCTGCTTGCAGCTCTTTGCTTCTTCTCAACTTTAAAATCATAGTGTAAATGTTATCCCTCACGCCTGTGCCTCCCTGAAAAACCTAAGTAGGTCTCCCTTTTATTCTCCACTGAAGCCCTCTGCTCACTATCTTCTTAGACCATTACCTGTTTACTTCTATCTTCCACTGGCAAACTGTTACCATAGCTGATGACAAAGGCTGTACCTGCTTTATTCAGCACTCCAGACCCAAAGTATGATACCCCGCCAGTATTCACTGTTTGTCAAATAAAAGAAAAAACGACTGATACAAAAAGAATGAAATGAACTGAAGTAATTCTGTGACATTAAGAAAGTGAAAGAGAGCAGGAAATCAAGATCACGCTTTACAAAAAAGCCTTTAATTTTATTCCTGCTATAACTCTTCTCCTCATTTAAATTACATTTTAAAAAATCCTAAATATGAATCAGATTGTCATTTGTTAACTAGAAAAAACTAGAGTACCTACAGCTGTTGTGATGATTAAATAAAATGTTTATACGGCACTTAAACAAGAGCCGGCAGATAATAAGCAGTCAGTAAATGCTGGCTATTATCCTTAACAGACACTGAAAAGACTTTCAAGCCTAAGGCCGGTAAATGGAGGTTATGATTATTACAAGACATATGTTGGAAGAAATCTGTTTCTAGAACTGATGCTGCCCTTCCAACCTGAAGAAGTCTAGGTCACAGATTACTTTTCCCTTAAAAAATCAGTACATATTCTATCAACCTCCAGCTAAAGGTCAGAAGTAGTCAAAGCCCGGGTCCAGGACAAGACAACATAAAGCCAATGAAAAATATTTTTAACAAACTCTTTCCCAAAAGCTTATATTTATATTTTTCACAAAATATCAGTAATGACTATCATTTTCTCCTTCCAATTCTGTTCAAATAAATCAAAGACTTACTATCCAAATAGATCCCTTACCCAAGTAAAGAAAAAAGTTTATCACACTGTCCACTCTCAGTCAACTATATTTTTGTCTAAAGCTAAACAAAGACAGTTAAGACATAAAATAATAGCACAAATTAATCTGGATGTCAATTACAGAGTTTTAACTTTAACTTTTTATTGTGGATAATCAACACCCACCCTCACATCTATTTTTTTATATATGAAATTATAATCAAATCAATCAAAACTAATAGACAAAAGCTATTTATTATGGGAAGCTATGTATTATGTTAAAGAAAACTGCTACTATTATTCTGAAAGTTCTCTTGATTCTGAACAGAGACTTTTCAGTCCATCATATGACATCACTGGCTAAGTTGTTTTCAGTACTTAGACATTGGAACTGCACACTAAAAATCACGTGAATATCTCTGGAAATCAGAAAAAAATTTTCAGAATTTTTAAGTCCAGCATATTCAAACATTTCAGGCTGACAGGATATATTAGGGAATTAAGTAATTACAAATGCAGAATAGTGTATAATATGCTTATTGTCTATTATGGCAGGGAAAAGATATTCGTATTTGTGTAAAGAAACACTGGAAAGGTACAAAAGAAACAAAAGTGGTTACCTATAGAGGATGGAGGAGGGAAACAGGAACAGAAGTTAGACTTGTCAATGTTCATCTTTTTAAACTGTTTTAAATTTTGAGCCATGTGAGTATCTATTTTTGAAACAAAAAAGTACATATTTCATAAGCATAAGTATTTCTTTAAATCAACAAACATAAATACACACGTATGTGTGGCTCAAACAGTACGTTTTTTTTAAAGAGGAAGAATTAAAGAGGGTTTTGCGAAATACTGCTGGAACCATGTTTCTGGGTCACAGTTCTCTGACCAAATGAAATTTCACAATAATTGGCTCTTCATTTCCCCTTAAAAATTGAGACTATTTCCCAAACAACCATAACTCCAAAACAGATGACTCGAAATAAAGAAAAGAAGGGAGGGAGGAAGGGAGGGAGGGAGGGAGGGAGGGAGGAAGGAAGGAAGGAATTCTTTAAAAAGGGCCCAAAAGGATTTTTAACTATTATTTTCTTAGGGAAGAAAGACTTTAATATGAGTTACTTTATGCACTAAATAATTCTACAATATATTGCTGGTTACAAATCATTTTGTTTAAAAAAGAATCTTACTGAAGTAGAAATGCTTTTCTTAAAGTTCCCTCAACTGTCCCTAAATCTGTCCTCTTAAATAGATCTGTACATTTTGTAAAATTACAGATTAATACCATATGGCAATGTTTTTTTTAAAAAAAAAAAACCTAGACTGTTGCCTAGTATACAAGTAACCTGATGAACTGCATTCCCGTCCATAACGTGCCTCTACTTCAACCTACCCTATCTACATTTGCCTCAGGAAAACTCATGTCCCCTTTTCCCTCTCACACCAATGACATGTCTGTCTTTTCTAAAGCACACCAGGTACCTAGAATACTTCACTGACAACCTACAATACTGGTTCAATATTCTCACGCTACCATCAGCAACCCATACTAAACATATGTATCTAGATTCCTAGACAACATAAACCAGATTTCCATGTTTTCCATATAACTAATTATGAAATGATTTTAAAAATTAAAACCAAACAGTAAGTGGTTACCAGGTTCTGGGGAAGGGGGAAGTAGTAAGTTGTTTAACAGGCAGAGCTCACTTGGGGATATGATGAAAAGATCTGGAGATGGACAGTGGTGATGATCCCACAACAATGTGGGAATGCCACAAACTTGGGTCAAAGAAAATGTTTTCATGTATAATAATGCACTTGCCTTTATAATAATGCAGTCATAAAATATTTTTATTACTTTTTTATGGAGAAAGGGAACCAGGAAGACAAAAGTGCTGACGGCCCATGAAAGTCAAAATGTGGCCCTGATGCTTATTTCCTACTATGAAATCATCAAGGTACAGCAAGAAAGTGAAAATAATGAAAATACAACTGGGTATGAATCTAAAACATTATTTTTAAAGAGAAATCACACACATAAGCAAATTTTGTGGGTTTGATTTTTTTAAACCCTAGTAATATTAGAATGGCATCTCAATTATTACACAATCCTTTTCAAACAATTCTTTATTAATAAGAGCTATAAAGAGATATCACATTTCCATAAACAAACAAATAAATCCTTGGAAATTAACTTAATGAGAATTTAAAGGAACTAGAGAGCAAGTATTAAGGAAGAAAAAATAAGTGAAAAAGAAAAAAGGAAAAGAAGGGAAGAGGAAAGGAAAAAATATTGATTAAAAACAAACAGAGGGCTTCCCCGGTGGCTCAGGGGTTGGAAGTCCGCCTGCCGATGCAGGGGACGCGGGTTCGTGCCCCGGTCTGGGAGGATCCCACGTGCCGTGGAGCGGCTGGGCCCGTGAGCCATGGCCGCTGAGCCTGCGCGCCCGGAGCCTGTGCTCTACGGCGGGAGAGGCCACAGCAGTGAGGGGCCTGCATACCGCAAAAAAAAAAAACCAGAACTACCTCTCATTATTTAAATTAGCAAAGCTGAAAACACTTCCTAAGTAAATTCATAGATTTAGCATAATGTCAATTTAAATCTCCAAAGTATAATGAAATACTAAGGAAAAATACTGAGAGAGAATATGTTGTCTAAAGTAAATTTGAAAAAATTAAAGAATGAGTATGTATCTAAACCTACTGATACTAGATAACAACTAAAAGCAAATGGAAAACAATTACTTAAAGCTATAAATTAGTACATTTTAAGTACGCAAGGACAACATGGATGGAACCTTGAAGGCATTATGCTAAGTGAAATCAGTCAGACAGAGAAAGACAAATACTATATGATCTCACTTATATATGGAATCTAATAAAATCAAACTCACAGAAACAGAGAACAGACTGGCGGTTGTCAGACGGGCAGAGGGGTGGGCAAAATGAATAAAATGGGTCAAAAGGTACAAACTTCCAGTTATACGTAAGTTCTGAGGCTGTAATGTACAGCATGGAGAGTACAGTTACAATACTTTGCTGCACATTTGAAAGTTGCTGAGAGAGTAGATCTGGACAGTTCTCATCACAGGAAAAGACAGGAAAAAAATAACAGATTATCATTTCTAGTATAATAATGTTAACATGAAGAAAAACAAATTGATCTCTTTAAATCTCCATGACACATCATACAGGATTTTTAGGTGGGTTACAACTTTATTTTTTAACTAGAAAAATATGGAATATTTCTAGTAATGAAAGGGAGTTTGTCCTTTCATTTCAAGCAATTAATCAAATTATTATAAAAAGTATCTACAAAATGAAGACTACCAAACTAAAGATAAAAAGAAAACTGATGGAGTGAAAAGAGAGAGGAGGGACTTTGCAACTGGAATGCTAGATAAAAGTTTTATCTCCAAAATACACAGGGATGGAGCTAGGTCGATACCTAGTCCTCAACAGACAAACTGTCACAAAATATCATTTTAATCAAAAAGAGGCAGGTTTGACATAAATACACTACTATGTATAAAACTGATAGCTAGTGGGAACCTGCAGTATAGCACAGGAAGCTCAGGTCGGTGCTTTGTGATGACCTAGATGGGCAGGATGGGAGGGGATATATGTATACATATAGCTGATTCACTTCGTTGTACAGCAGAAACTAACACAACATTGTAAAGCCATTAAAAAAAAAAACAAAGAGGCAGAGGTGTACCCACTTAACCATGCACCAGATACTATTATAAACACTTTATATATATTAACTAATCTAACACTCACAACAAGCCCCCTATAAAAAGATACTATTTTTATTCTCTTGTAGCAAACTAGAAAAGAAAGTTACTATTTACCCACCAGTGACACAGCTAAGCAGTCAGAGCCAGGATCTGAACCCAGGCAGTCTCACTCCAGAGGCCATGCTCTCAGCCACTAAGCTATTTGCTTTCCTCCTCACAACAAAAATTCATAGACCTTTCATCCTACAAATCTAAGTCTACTAGATGTATATAAATTACTATTATACAAGGCAAAACACAAATAAGATTGGTTTTGATAGAGTGTTTTGAGGATTCAGGTTTTCGATAATGATTTTCAGTACTAGGGATAAGGAAGGCCTTTGTGGAAGAAATAATATCCATAGTGGGTCTGGAAGGATATGAGACACAGAGATAGGAGATGGGAGAAGAGAATATTCGACACTGAAGGAACACAATGACCAAAAGCATTACAATAAAGCAGAAAAGCACTGGCAGCTCAAATATTTGAGTTGAAAAGATCAGTAACTACAAAAGAAGTAAATGAAAAATAAATGATTCAGAGGCCTAAGGAGGTTACTAGGCTTAACTCATTATGGAAGACAGGGGAGTAACATGGTCAGAGTTGTCATCTGGCCACCGGCTATAAGAACTGGATAGAAAAGAGATGGAAACAGAAGGAAATGCCAGAAGGTTAATTCACTAGGCTAGGCGTGGTTAAGGATGGCTCAAGTAAAGTGGGGCCAATAGACGTAGAGAAGAAGGAACAGACACATAACACACAGTAACTACTCAAACATCAACTAAATTAAGGAACTAACCAGGCCGGAAAGGATGCAAAGACAAGAAAGGGGATGGTCGAGGCCATAATCTTCGGAACCTGCCAGAGGGAGCACATTACGTACTAAAAAGGGCTTGAGTGACGGGGTGGAAAGGACTTAAACTGCCCCACCTGGTTTGACCAATGTTCAAGGACTTAACTAAGGAGACTCTATGACATCAATATCGTGAGAGATATTATGGAGGCGTGCTGACAGAATTTAGTAAAAAGCTAAATGCAGAGGAGAGTCTGAGGCTTTAGGTGTGAATGAAAGAATAACCTTGTCATTAACAGAGACAGGGGACAAAGGAGGGAATGTAGGTTTAAAGCAAAAGGAGACATGAGCTCAGGATTCTAGATGTGAGGCCGCGGCTTATGTAGTGTGATGTTCAGAAATTATGCTGCATCCGCAATATTAGTGCTTGAGTTAGGGATTCAGAGCTAAAACTACAGATGTCACATAAAGAAATGTGAAAGCTGGGAGATTTCAAAAGAAAAAGTATCAGGTAAAAAAATGGATCAAAGAAAGTTTAAGGAACTATCTCTATTTAGAAGGGAAGGAAGAAGAGCCAGAGAAGGCACCATCAGAGTTAAAATTACCACCAGAAGAATCAAGCAGAATCCAGCAGTGCTCCCAAACATTCTCCACATGAAAGTACGTAAATAAAACAATATTTGTGTGGCACAAAGGGGTAAATGTGGCTACTAATAACTGGACGTTATTAGCCCAAGAATGAAGGAAACCATTACTCTGTACATCAGTACATCCCTTTGCGGCACTGATGAGAAAGCCCTGTAGTACCAAAAAGTCTGTATGCCAGAAAGTTTACAATTCTATTTCCCTAAAACTGTCTCTCTTTCAACAGTCACTGATTAGTTGGGTCGAATGGGCACATGTGACAGAGAAGAAAAGAACACAGAAATAACCAAAAAACTTGGTAATTGAGAAATCACTGATGACTTTAAAAATCAGCGGGAATGAAAACAACCTAAATATCCATCAACAGATGAATGGATAGAGAAGATTTGGGGAATACACACACACACACACACACACACACACACATATATAATATTCCATTGGATATATATATCCATTGTGTGTGTGTACACACACACACACACACACACACACACACACAATGGAACACCACTCAGCCATAAAAAAGAATGAAATAACACCATTTGCGGCAACATGGATGGACCTAGAGATTATCATACTAAGCGAAGTCAGAAAGAGAAAGACAAATATCATACAATATCACTTATATGTGGAATCTAAAATACAACACTAATTAACATATCTACGAAACAGAAACAGACTCATAGACATAGAGCACAGACTTGAGGTTGCCAAGGGTGGGTGGGGGGAGGGAAGGACTAGGAGTTAGGGATGAGCAGATGTAAACTATTACATAGAGAATGGATAAGCAACAAGGTCCTCCTGTAGAACACAGGGAACTATAGTCAATACCCTGTGATAAACCACAATGGCAAAGAATATGAAAAAGAATATATGTATAACTGAATCACTTTGCTGTACAGCAAGAATTAACACAACACTGTAAATCAACTATACTTCAATAAAATTTTTTTGAAAAATCAGTGGGAAAAGTTAGATTTCAGAAGGCAATTATGGACAAGGGAGAATAATTAAAGTATCAACATTGTTACCAGTCATGTTGTCCCTCCTGGTTACAGGGAGTAACCTAAATGGGATGATTCCTCAAATCTCACTAGCAAAAACATTCTCTTTTTAAACTAAATTGTGATTGTAGTATGCTTTACCTTCTAACTCTTGTTTCATTCATGTTAATAAACAGGAAGAATAAATAAAAATCCTTCGAAACTTTGCAACACTTACCCAGTGCGAGACTGACCGACTTTATCACAAATATCCAAAATGAGGCCCCAATCCTCAGCAGTATTCATCTCACTGGTTGCTTTCTCTGTATATTATAAAAAGAAATCGCAGACACATTATTTTTTTAAAATCTTTAAGAGGTAAATAATCGCATTCAAATTACCAAATTGTAGTATAATCAAATATCAACAAATCACAATAGTTGTCAACACCTGGTTAATGACATATTTAAGTCCATCTTTAAAAGGAGGTAGGGCACCTTTATTACCTATCATAATTATTTTCCCCATTTATACTTCATTTGTTTGTTACTTAGTATCAAAAAAAAATAGGCCACTGATTTTTTGTTATAAAAATACACCCGCAGGCGCACACACACACGCGTGCGTACAAATCTATCCCTTTCTGCACACAGAAAGACTAAAATAAGGAATACTTTCATTCAAAGAATTCTTAGCTTTACTCGCCAGCAAAAGAGTATGACTAGGCACAGATCTCTATCAAAATGTTTCAGGTAATTAAATTAATTAACTGTCTAGTTTTGCTGATTCTGTTGTTGTGGGGGGGCAGGGGCAGTGCTGAGCAAAAGAAAACCAAGCTTCAACTGAATATTTTCCCTTAAATAAAAAATTGACAAGTTGAAAACAACAACAGAGGTATGGCAGATTGAACCAAATCACCTAATTTATATCCCTTTCTTAATTACAATAAAGGGACTTTTTTCTTCTTTAACACAAACACACAAGGATAAGGAAAACATGAGAAGCAATAACAGCAACAATATCTCAAAAGCTATAGGACAACATTGATACATGGTAAACTATTTAGAAGACCCAAGAAAGGTGAATCCTGTATTGGCAGTAAGAAAAAAAAAGCTTAAGAACCAGCTCGGTGCTTTGGGACAACCTAGAGGGGTGGGATAGGGAGGGTGGGAGGGAGGCTCAAGATGGAGGGGATATGGGGATATATGTATGCATATGGCTGATTCACTCTAACACAGTATTGTAAAGCAATTATACTCCAGTAAAGATCTATTAAATAAATAAATATTAAAAAATAAAAAAAGAACCAGTCTGTTGAATCCTCAGAAAATTCAAGTACTCATAGCAGAAAGAATGTCTGCAATTGAGAATGAAGAAGAAAAAGAGGACCTCCAAGTTAGCAAAATCAGTTAATGCTGTTTGAAATGTAGGTAGTCCCTACTTTGCTTCCTTACAGGCTCTAGCAATCACCTCTCCCCCTCGGAGCAAATGAGTGATGGTTTACTTTCTGCAGGTAAAGCAAATTTCTTTTCTAGACAAGGAGATACCAGGTATAGTTGAGACTTAGGCACCAAAAATAAGCAATTACTTCCGTTTTCCAGTCCAGCATGTAAGGAACTTGGAAGTATTCACTTCATCCTAACAAGTAAAACAGTAAACAAAGTGAAGAGTCAACAACTCTTCTTAGATGCCTCAGAAGTGAGGTCACAGGGCAAACTGCTGCCCCCAAAATGAGACAAATAGATAGGTGGATACACAGAATCACAACTTAACAGAGCAGAAGCCCCTGAGCAGAAACATCTCCAGGAACCAGTACCAGGGCACAAAAATCTAAACTGAAACTGACGAACTGCCAGAGGAGAAGTGTGCTCAAGTCGGAGACTTAAAACTCCAGAGAAGCCTAGGCTTAGGGGAGCCCCCACACTTTTGTGAGCTTTTTTTTAAAATAAATTTATTTGTTTTATTCTAAAATGAGACAAATAGATAGGTGGATACACAGAATCACAACTTAACAGAGCAGAAGCCCCTGAGCAGAAACATCTCCAGGAACCAGTACCAGGGCACAAAAATCTAAACTGAAACTGACGAACTGCCAGAGGAGAAGTGTGCTCAAGTCGGAGACTTAAAACTCCAGAGAAGCCTAGGCTTAGGGGAGCCCCCACACTTTTGTGAGCTTTTTTTAAAAATAAATTTATTTGTTTTATTCGTTTACTTTTGGCTGCATTGGGTCTTCGTTGCTGCGCGCGGGCTTTCTCTAGTTGCCACGAGCAGGGGCTACTCTTCGTTGCTGTGTATGGGCTTCTCATTGTGGTGGCCTCTCTTGTTGCGGAGCAAGGCCTCTAGGCGTGCAGGCTTCAGTAGTTGTGGCACACAGGCTCAGTAGTTGTGGCTCACGGGCTCTAGAGCGCAGGCTCAGTAGTTCTGGTGCACGGGCTTAGGTGCTCCACAGCACGTGGGATCTTCCCGGTCCAGGGCTCAAACCCATGTCCCCCACACCGGCAGGCAGATTCTTAACCACTGCACTACCAGGGAAGCCCTTTTGTGAGTTCTACTTCCATGGGTTCTCCCAAGTTCTCAAGGTGAATATCACAGAAAATGTCTCCTATTTTTTCCAGCAGGGGGAGAGAAACTGATAATTTTGAAATACACCAGAGTATTCTCTTCTTAACAAGGCCTACTCTCAAGAGAAATAATTTTACCAGCCCCTAACTAACTAGAGTTTTATCAGAGATTAACCCACCTGGGGGAAGGGAAATCCCAACGCTAGCCTGCTCTAGCCTTCTACGTGGGAAAGGGGGAATATCCAACTCCAGCCCACTGTAGCCATCCCGTCCCCACTTAAGGGAGAGTAGCAGCACATGAAAATTCACTCCCCGGGGCAGAGGCTCACTGAGCCCTAATCACAGGACTATCAGTACCTGATCCTCACACCACTAAAGGCTGGTGTCCCTTCATCTAGTACATCGTCTCCAGCTTCCAGCAAGCCACATTCTATAATGCAAAGACCACCGTTGGAAGAGACCAGACTAGCATCAGAACCAGACTCAGACATGACAAGGATGTTGGAATTATCAGACCAGAAATTTTAAAGACTATGATTAATATGCTAATAAGAGCTCTAATGGAAAAAGGAGGTAACATGCAAGAACAGATGGACAATGTAAGCAGCGATATGGAAATTCTAAAAGAGAATCAAAAAGAAATACTGGAGATCAAAAATAGTATAACAGAAACGAATGTCTTTGATGGGCTCATCAGCCGTCTGGACACGACTGAGGCAAGACTCTCTGAGCCAGAGGATATGTCAATATAAATTTCCAAAACTGAAAAGCAAAGAGAAAAAATGACTGGCGGGGGGAAAAAAACTGGAACAGATTATCCAAGAATGTGGGAAACTATAAAAGCTGTAACAAAGGCATAATTGGAATACCAGAGAAGAAGGAGAAAAAGAAATGGAAGAAATATTTGAAGCAAGTATGACTCAGAATTTCCCCAAATTAATGTCAGACACCAAACCACAGGTCCAGGAAGCTCCAGGAACACCAAGCACTATACCTATCAAACAAACCAACCTCTACACCTAGGCATATCACATTCAAACTGCAGAAAATCAAAGATAAAGAAAAAATTAAGAAGAAGCCAGCAGAAAAAAACACCTTTCCTATTCAGAAGTAAACATAATGGTTACACCTGACATCTCAGAAACCATGCAAACAAGGAGAGAATGGAATCAAACAGTGTGGAGAGAAAATAACCACCAACCTAGGATTATACACCCTGTGAAATTACTCACAAGGAAAGGAGAAATAAAGACTTTTTCATACTAAGAAACATTGAGGGAACCCGTTGATAGCAGACTGGCTTTGCAAGAAATGTTTTAAAAAGTTCTCCAAGGAGAGGATATAGGAGACATGTATACACGTGTGTGTGTACGTATTTGTGTGTGTGTGTGTGTGTGTGTGCAGGCATGTGTATAAGTGAAATGAATCACAGCAAGGACACCAGGAACAAAAGAGAGAAATTAGGAATAGTTTGCTACTAGAAGGTGAGTTGTACTACCAGTGAAGTGGTACAATGTTATTTGAAAGTGGACTTGGACTAGTTGTAAATGTATATTGTAAATTCTGAAAGTAGAAAAAAAAAGGATAACTGATATGCTAAAAAAAGAGAGAAAATGGAATCATATAAAATGCTCAGTTAAAACCACAAAAGGCAGGGGGGAAAGTGTAAGAAACAGGAACAAAGAACAAGGGCTACAACTAGAAAATTGTAACAGATATGGTAGATATTAATTCAACAATATCAATAATCATTTTAAATGTTAATGGTCTAAATACAAACAGAGATTGTCAGAGTGATCAAAAGATGAAATCCAATTATATGTCATCTACAAGAACCCACTTTAAATATAAAGATACATACAGATTAAAAATAAAGGGATGGAGAAAGATATACCATGCTAACACTAATCACAAGGAAGTGGGAGTAGCTGTATTTCTGACAGAGCCAACCCTGGAGCAAGGAAAATTATCAGGGACAGAGGCATTACATAATAGTAAAGGGGTCAATTCTCAGAGAAGACAACAATCCTTAACATGCATGTGCCTAACTACAGACTGTCAAAATAACTGAAATAAAAAGTAATGGCACTGCAAAGAGAAACAGATGACGCCACTATTACAGCTGGAGACTTCAACACCTCTCTGTCAGAAATGGACAGTTCCAGTAGACAGAAAATCAGTTTAAGGACATAGTTGAACTCAACACCACCATCAATCAACTGGATATAATTAACATCTGTAGACTATTTCGTCCAACAACAGCAGAATACATTCTGCTAAAGCTCACCTGGAACGTAACAAAACAGACCATATTCTGGGCCATAAAACACACCATAACAAATTTTAAAAACTAGAAATCATACAATGTCTGCTAACAGGCTACAATGGAATTAAACTAGAAATCATTAACAAAAAGAGCTGGGAAATCCCCAAATATGTGAAGATTAAATAACACACACTTGTAAATAATACACAGGTCAAAAACCGGAGGAATATTAAAATATTATGAATTAAACAAAAATGAAAGTACAACCTATCAAAATTTGTGGGAGGCATTTGATATCAGTGCTTAGTGGGAAATCTAAATTTATACATCAGAAAAGAGAATCTAAAATCTCTAACATAAACTTCCCCCTTAGGAAACTAGAAGAGGAAATTAAATCCAAAGTAAGCAAAAGGAAAAAATTTAGAGCAGAAATCAGTGAAATTGAAAACAGAAAAGAGAGAAAAATCAGTGCAATCAAAAATTGGTTGTTTGGAAAGATCAATGAAATTGATAGACAGGGTAACCAAAAAAAGAATGAGAGAGAAAACACAAATTATTAACATCAGAAATGAAAGCGGGGACCTCACTACAGATTTCATGGACATAAAAAGGATATTAAATGAATACTACTATGGGTGAAGAGCACTGAGAGAATCATGGGAGCCTCCAATCTACAGCCAGTCAGTCAGAAGCACAGGTAACCTCCTGGACTGGCACCTGAAGTGGGGAGTGAAGGCAGTCTTGTACGACTGAGCCCTTAACCTGTGGAATCTGATATTCTCCCTAGGTAGATAGATAGTGTCAGAATTGAGCTAAATATGTGGGATATCCAGTCAGTGTTCACTGAAAACTGAAACACTTCTTGGTGGTGTTGAATAAAAGCACGTAGTAATTCACAACAACTCTATGCCCACAAATTTGATAACCTAGAAAAAATGGGCTAAGTCCTCAAAAAACACATCTGCCAAATCACAAATAAGAAAAGACGGACAATCCGTACAGGCCTATATCCATTAAAGAAACTGAACGAGTAATCAGTAACCTTCCAAAATAGAAAGCACCAGGCATAGATAGGTTAATGGTGCATTCTACCAAACATTTAAGGAAGAAATTATACCAATTCTCTACGATCTCATCTAGAAGATAGAAGCAGAAGAAATACTTCGTAACTCATTCTATGAGGACAGTATTACCCTAGTATTAAAACCAAAGACATTAGTGGAAAAGAAAGCTACAGTCCAATATCTCTCATGAAAATATCAATAGATGCAAAAATCCTCAACAAAATATTAGCAAATCCAACACAGAAGAAAGCAACTTAGAACAAACAAGAGCCTATGTAAGAGGAAAAAAAACTTCAAAAAGAAGAAACTGTTATCTTCTGAAACAAAAACTACACCAAAGCAGAAGGCAACCTGTCTTGACTGGAGCACTGTAATGCCAAGAACAGATACGTTAGAAGACAGCACCTCCAAGATCTTCACTAATACTTACAGGTTTTTTAACCTGAGATGGTTTGGGGGTAGAAAGCCTGATCCACACCAAGATTCTTACCTATAGTGATAGGTCTTGGTGATGAGATAACGAAATTCCTGATCCCCTATTCCCCTCAATGCCCTGCTACCTCGTTCAACAGGCAACACTTACTTTCCCATTTTGACTTATTACTGAGAGCTGGAGGTCAGTCATAGCCAGTTTAAAAGCAGAAAATACAAACAGCCAACTCTGTCCAAATTCTTTGTAGGTTTGCAATACCTGAGCCATATCATGGCCCCAAAGGCTATAGCAACACCTACCCATTAGTCACTGCCATGGAGAACTATCCATAGAATAAATAATAAGGCGGCAGTGGGTCATAACCAATGGGTAGTGGCAGATAGGGTACCTATGTCCAATTACCCTACCATTTTCTTTTTTTTTTTTTTTTTTTTTTTTTTTTTTTTGTGGTACGCGGGCCTCTCACCGCTGTGGCCTCTCCCGTTGTGGAGCACAGGCTCCGGACGCGCAGGCTCAGCAGCCATGGCCCACGGGCCCAGCTGCTCCGCGGCACGTGGGATCCTCCCGGACCGGGGCACGAACCCCTGTCCCCTGCATTGGCAGGCGGACTCCCAACCACTGCGCCACCAGGGAAGCCCCCTACCATTTTCTAAAAGCAGATTATTCACACAAATTAATTCCTGTTAAGAATTAACACAAATGTCCAAAACATCTGAGATCATGGTAAGGTGACTTATTTGCAGGAAATTACAAAAGCTGGACAGATATTCAACAAAATGGAATAAGTTTCTAGTCTAGGCCAGACCCTATCTGAAGTAGCTCAGGCTCTAAAAATGGAAAATGAAACCAACAGATAGAGACCTGAATATATATAGAAAAAATATCACACAAAAAAAAATACAAAGCCTAAAGCAAATTGAAAAAATGGTAAACACCTGGGAGGAGAGAGAATGAGTATCAGGAAAGGATTCTTAATATATTTAGAAACTAAGACAGAGGAGGACAGGATTAATAATAAACTCTTATTTCTATTTAAGTGAATACAGTAAAGTTATGAAAACAGAAGAGGAATATAAAGAAGAATGTAGGCTGGCTGAAACAGAGACTACTTTGTGAAAGGCAGGAAGCACTCTAAGACCCAAAATACAAAATGAGGCATCTGTATTAATTCAAGAAACACCAGAAAGCCTAGAAAATCTTGAGCAAGGAAACAAGCTGATTAGAGCTGGACTTTTAAGAAAAAAATGAATCTGTTGCCAAGAAGGAAGAGGGAAAAGAAGAAAATATAATGAGAAACTTAACATTACTCTGGAAACTAAATGGGTTACTTTGAAAGCAAATGTTTAAAAGCTGTTTAATTTGTTCTTGCTGGCAGGTATGCCAAGAGGATAACTGAGTCAAACTGACCTGTTCAAGCTTCCATAATTGTAAATCCCTTGAAAATAACAATTTCTATTTTGGGTAATTCTTTCAATGTTCATGCTTTCAGCCTAAATGCTCAATAACTAAGAAATCTAATCATGTAACTGCAATATGAATCCATAAACGTCATAGAAACATGGACCTTTAATAGCATCTACTTCAATGGTTTTCAAATTTTACTTTTCAACGCAGAAACCCTCTACAATGTAATTCTGATGCTGACTACACAGAGTTAGCACACACTTCACAGGTTGAGGGCACAGAACTCCCCAAGTCTCCCCTCACTTCAGACACAGAAACAAGCTCCAGGGTTTCCAGCCACATGCACTTCTGACCAACTGGCTACAAATTCAGGGGTTTCCACTATCCCCTCAGGTTCGATAATTCACAGAACTCAGAAAAGCACTTATAGTTACAGTTTTATTATAAAAGATACAAATGACAACCAGCCAATGAAGAGAGACACATGGGACTAGGTCTGGGAGGATCTCAAATGCAAAGCTTCTGTGCCCTCAGGACTCACCATCCTCCTGGCACATCAGTGTGTATCACCAACCAGGAAGCTCAACAGAGGTTCAGTGTCCAGAGTTTTTATTGGGGTTTCATTATGAAGGTATAGTTGATTGAATGACTGGCCACCTCCTAGAACTCAATCTCCAGGCCTCCTCCCCCTTTCTGGAGGTCTAGCTGATATCGTGTGACTCAAAGACCCAGCCATCTTTATCAAAAGGTTAGTCTTTTTGGAGCCACCAGCCCCCATGCTGAGTCATCTCTGTAGCATAAACCAAGGTATTGTCCCGGGAACCCACCATGAGTTAGAAAGACGCTCCTATCACTCAGGAAATTCCAACGATTTACAGGTTCCCTTCCAGAAAACAGGGACAAAGATTAGTAAAATTCTTTATTATTCAACAATCTCTTTTATATAAAATATTTGTCTTAAAGGAAACCAATATGTGAAGTAAATTCAAGTGGAATTGCTCTAATTGAGGAATCCCAGAGCCCTACCCCATAAACTCCCAATACCTCTGAAGCCCAAGAAGACTGAGTCATCCTGAACAATATCCTCCAGTCTAACACTTACAGTCCACAGATTCAGCGTCCACAGGTCAAAAATAGTCAGAAAAAAAATTCCAAAAAGTTCCAAAAAGCAAAACTTGAATTTGCTGTGTGTGGGCAACTATTCACATAGCATTTACATTGTATTTACAATTATTTATATAACATTTACATTTTATTAGGGGTTACAAGTATTCTAGAGATGATTTAAAGTATATGGGAGGGGTGGGGACTTCCCTGGTGGTGCAGTGGTTAAAAAGAACCCCCCTGCCAATGCAGGGGACATGGGTTCGAGCCCTGGTCCAGGAAGATCCCACGTCGCGGAGCAAATAAGCCCGTGCGCCACAACTACTGAGCCTGCGCTCGAGAGCCCGTGAGCCACAACTACTGAGCCCGCGAGCCACAACTACTGAAGCCTGCATGCCTAGAGCTCGTGCTCCACAACAAGAGAAGCCACCACTATGAGAAGCCCGCGCACCGCAATGAAGAGTAGCCCCCGCTCGCCACAACTACAGAAAGCCCACATGCAGCAACGAAGACACAACGCAGCCAAAAATTAAAAATTAAAAAAAATTAAAAAGTATATGAGAGGGGAATTCCCTGGCAGCCCAGCGGTTAGGACTCCGTGCTTCTGCTGCAGGGGCCGCAAGTTTGATCCCTGGTCAGGGAACTAAGATCCCACATGCTGCGACACAGCCTAAATAAATAAACAAATAAAATAAAGTTTAAAAAAATAAAAGTACATTTGAGGAGGTACATAGGTTATATGAAAACATTATGCCATTTTATATAAGGGACTTGAACATCTGCAGTTTTGGTGTCCACGGGAGTCCTGCAAATATTGAGGGATGACTGTACTTCATCTTAGAAAAAGGAAAGCAAGTTATCACTTTGATCTGGTAGTGCGCTTAATTCATCATCCTCACTGACTGGCAGCCAAGCAGATTTTTTAAAAGCTTAGTGCATTCTTTAAAAAGAACACACTTAAATCTTAAAACCTATCACTCTGTTTAAAAATAGTTAAGCTTATTAAAACTTAACTTATTAAAAAGTAAATAGCTAACTAGAAATGACAAGCTTATGCCTGTTAAAATACAAATTGTCTATTATCATAACTAAGGATGATCTGAATTAAGGCAAACCCAGGAGTGTCTGGTACGGTCATCAACAGATATTATGCTAAACATTCTCCTATGCACAAACAGGATCAGGATCTGACTCAGACTT
Source organism: Neophocaena asiaeorientalis asiaeorientalis (assembly GCF_003031525.2). NCBI lineage: Eukaryota > Metazoa > Chordata > Mammalia > Artiodactyla > Phocoenidae > Neophocaena > Neophocaena asiaeorientalis. The sequence continues at coordinate 2,344,860 of NW_020173682.1, read as the reverse complement.
ATATACACAGATCAGAAATGCAACCCATTTCAGAACGCTAAAATTGTTCACATTATTTATTGATGCTGCCTCAAGATCAAGAGCTATAGCAGTTCTTCTACATTGTAAAACAACAAATACTTTTTAAATCAGAAAAATATAAACTACCAGTAGCAGTTCAACATGGCTTTGTGAATAGCAAATGAATTCAAAACTATTTATTTTCTAAGACAAAAACATGGTATGTGGGAAAATAACACACACTTGCTTCTAAAGAATTCGAAGCTTCATAATGATCTCATTTTACCCTCAGATTATCCTTTTCCTTCTACCCAAAAAGAGGAGATTGAGAAATTTGTCTAGCAGTACCCAGAAAAATCACACACTGAGTCTCATTTGAATTTCAGTAGTTTTCTCAATGGATTGAAGCACTTTTTTCTGATAAGCAGCTACTTTTGATTTTCTCAAAATTTATGACCCAAAGATTTGGGGAGGTAAGAAATACTGAGAGGATGACTGTCCATCACATTCCGGCTATAGGAAAAAGACTGTCATTCAATCAGTTTGGAGACATAAAAGTTCATCAAAAATGGTCAATGGAAAAAGCAAGTCTTAAAGAAATTACCCTCTTTTTGAGATCGGAATCAATTTTTCAAAAACGTTTGTTTCACCAAATATCCCTATCCCTCCTGACCACTGGAAATTCCACTGGAAGAGCAATCTGAAGCTCTTCTAACCAGAAAGGGAAGTAGGTGTCAAAGGAACAGCACGAAAGCATCTCAGAAAAGAGCACAAAATAGAAATGAAAATCTAGAAGCATTAGAAAGAAGAGCTTACAGGAGAAGTAAAATAGGTACAGAAGAAACAATGAGCACAAAATTTCTTAACCTGGTGGACATCAGACCTTTAACAGACGTGTATTCTAGATTTTTACATTTTTCTCCTGAGTATGTTTTTACAGTAACTGATTCCAGCCCTTAGAATCTGAGAAGTCTCTAAAGGTTCCGAACATACTACATGGCAGGTACTGGGCTAAGTGCTTTACGTGCATCATCTCCTCAAAACGACCTTAATGGGGACTAATGAAGAGAAAGGTATGGCAGCTCAGAGGATCCACAGATGAAAAAGCCGTGGTGTAAAACCAACAAGGAAATATGCCTTGAGGAAAAGAGTGGAGACTGAAGAGGTAAAAAAAGGAGCCACATGCTACAAGGTCTTACATGCTATGTTGAAAAGTTCAAATTCCTGTGAAAAGCTGTAGATTCACTGAACTATTTTAATCAGAGGAGCCATATGATTACATTTACGTTTTAGAAATATCACTGTCACCTGGAAAATGACTGGGGACAGACTGGAGGCAGGGATAACAGAGCTACCGGACTCTCCTAAGAGAGCAAGCTAAACTTGCTGGGCAGTGGCGATGAGAACAGAAAGGATGGGAGGCCTGAACAGACGGACAGATGAATGGACTCAAGAGCTATCAGGAAGAGAAGCACACAGACTACGGCAGCACCAGAATCCTGGAGGGCAAGTTCAGGGTGGCTGGGACACAGTAGACAGTATATATTTGCCATGGGGATGTAGAAAATTACAACTACAGAATTTAAGAATGACTCCCAGGTTCTTGACATATCTGACTAAGTAAACTGAAGTACCAGTCATGAGAACAGAGGAAAGGCAAACTTGAGAAGAGAAATTTGAATATGAGTTTGAACATGCTGAATTGGAATATTCAACTCCAGTAAAGAGTTAGAACGTCCTGTGCTTTTTAAGTGTTCCTCATAGCAACTCCTTGAGGTAGATACTTTTATCCCTATTCACACAAGTGGAAGGAAAACTCAGAGGGGTTCTGTACTTGCCTATGTCCATAGTTTGCCCACTTACTAAGAGCAAATGCTGCGCCTGCAATTTAAACCCAAAGCCCAAGCAAGATTTTTCCATCACACTAAACTGCAGGAGAAGAATGTGACGCTGACATTTACGAAGATGAAACTGGTTGTGGTTTGATATTGACTGGGCTAGCAACACAGACTAAAAACATGTCCAATTCTGTAGGCTACGAGCCGGTCCAAAGTAGTGTGACTAGGAATGCAATGTAGCATAAAAACAAAGACATGATGATTTGGTAGAGGCAGGGTAATGATTCAAAGATGCCTCTTTGGTTTCAAATCAAGATAACTAGAACATTATAAAATAACCGCACAATGAAGGAAGAACTAGACTGGAAAGATAAGTTCAGTTTTCTGATAGATTGATTTTTTAGGTGATACTGGAACACCAAATAGATATGCAAGACCGGAAAGATAGCAAGATATCAATAACTCATCCTTTAATAAATACTTATTGAGTGCTTACTATGTACCAGGCACTGTCCCTGAAGTACTAGGAATAGAAATGAAAAGTTCTTGTCCTTACGGAGTTTACATTCCACACAGGTGGCAATCAACCAACCAACCAATCAATCAATGTGAGGTAGTTGAGTACTATAAAGAAACAAAATGGAACAAGGACACAGAGAGGGTAAAGATGGATATTTTTTACAAAAGGTAATCAGGGAAAGCCTCTCTTAGAAACTCTTCTGAACAGAGTCTTGAATGATGTGATGGACATCAAGACCTTCAAATATACCTGGGGGAAAAATAACCTAGGCAAAGAAAACAGCACAATATAGATAGAGAGGCAGGAGTGAGCTTGGCATATTCAGACCCAAGAAGCTTAGAATGAGAGAGAGTGTTTGGAGACTGTCATCATATCAGAGACATAGGAAAGGCCAGACTATGGGCCACACTAAGGAACTTGCATTTCCCTGTAAGTGGGATGGGAAGCTCCTGGAAGGTTCTGAGCAGGTAAATGACAGTACCTAAGATTTTTAAAAGATCACTGACCTTTGTAAATGAGAACTGATTGTAAGGGGCAAGAGTAGTAGCAAAGAAGCCTTCTAGAAATCTCCTGCCACAGTCTATGAAAGAGAGAACGATGGCTGCAGTAAGATAATAGTGATGTGAGAAGGAGAAGTGATGAGATTCTGGATATATTTTTAAAGTAGAGCCAGAAGATCTTGCTGATAGCATGGATATGAAGTGTGAAGGAAAAAGAAGAATCAGTGATGACTCCTAAACATTAGAGATGAGTGACAGTAAATATCAACGGTGCCATCTACTGAAATAGGCAAGGATGAAGGAATGAGCAGGTTTGGGGAAGAAAGCAAAAACGATTATCATCTCTATATCCCATATTAAAGATAAAGAAACTGAGGCACAGAATATCTAAGCAACTAACCCAAAGAGTCACACTGCTGGTAAGCAGCAAACCTGGTAACTGAGTTCAGGCAGTGTAGCTCCAGAGTCTGAATTCTTAGTGCAAAGCTAAATTGCCTCCTAAGACTCCAAGGGGAAAAAAGTCTCAAAAAAGAAGTTCTAGAACTGAACATTTGGAAGTCACAAAAAGGAGAAGCCAAAAAGACTAAAAAAGAGCTAAGCAGAAAATCAGAAAAAGTTTGGTGTCCTGGAAACCAAGTGAATAAAGTACATCAAAGAGGAATGCTAAGAGATCAACAAAGAAATGAACTAGGAATTGACTGATGGGTTTGGCAAGACAAGTCACCATGGACTCTGAAATAAAAGCTTGATGGAATGAGTTACCTTCATAATTTAAGAGTTGAACTTAGCAAGAAATATAACATCCAAAATGAGATTCATGTATTCAGTAAGTGTTTACTAAACGTTTATTAGTGCCAGAGACTGGTCTACGTGTTAGGGATACAGTAGTGAACAAACCAAACAAAAATGCCTGTCCTCATGGAGCTCACATTCTAATAACATATTTAGGCGCTTTTCAAAGGAAAAGTGATCACCAGTATTTTATCTCTTTGTATGAAATGTTATGTGGTATATATCAGTATGTAAATTTCCGATTTACCATTTCAGTTTATTGATGAATAAAGCTAAAGGCAATTAATTTTGCAGTAGTAAAAATATATGCTAATGTTAAGTGATAAATATATCAAGTGAGTTAGTGGGAGTACTTTAATATCACTGACATACTCACTGACAAAGTAAGAAGAAATATTGTTAAATGTATTCTACATACTATATTCTACATGCTAGTGAAAAAGTTTAAATGGGAGTCTATTGGACTCTGTCCAAGGATGATTTGCTGGGGTCTCCGGCAGGTCTTCTTAGATAAACTTTCACGATATTTTGATACATGGATCATGAGGAGAGAATTGATCCAAACACTAAAACCTAACTTTAAGAAGTAAGCTTTTCTGGGAGTTCCCTGGCGGTCCAGTGGTTAAGACTCCACGCTTTCACTACTGAGGGTGCGTGTGGGTTCAATGGGGAACTAAGATCCCGCAAGCCACACAGCAGCGTGGCCAAAAACAAACAAACAAACAAAAGCAAAACAAGCAAACAAAAAGTAAGCTTTTCTGGAGCAAAACAATGTTCCTACACTCAAGAAGCTTACCGTCTACAGGCTCAATGGACACGTTCTCAATTCAACAAACTTTTATTAAGCACCTACTTTGTGGCAACCAATAAAAGAGTTCAGGGGCTTAATACAAGATATAACTATCTTTAATGCGAAATAATTTGGTGAAGACAAAAAGTGTCGCAGGAGTTTTGAAAAGGGTGGAGATTACAGAAGGCTAGAGCAGTGTTTCTTAACTGGAAACTATTTTGTGCCCCCAGGGGACATCTAGCTATGTCTGGAGATGTTTTAAATGATAACCGGGGTTTCGGTGGGGAGAGGTGCCACTGGCATCTAGTGGGGAGAGGTCAGGGATGCTGCTAAACAGCCTACATTGCAGAGGACAGACGCCCACGACAAAAGACATTTATCTGGTCCAAACCATCCGCAGTGACGCTGATAAGAAACCCTAGGTTAGAGTCATAAGGAAATGATTCAGGTATGAGTTGGATTCTGAGTTGACTTTTAATCGTAAGTAGGTGAAGAAAGGTAGAAGAAATAATACAAGCAAAAGTATAAAAGCAAGAAGGAGCCTGTGTCTGAACTGGGTGGTGTAGGTATTGGGAAAGGTGTGACATTAAGAATCCAATGGAAATGTGGGTTCAAAAGGCAACAGGATATAAAGGTGATTGGGTAGTTGGAAGCTAGGTTACGTACGAACATGAAAACTAGATCAAGGTGCTGGAAACAGAAGAAGGTATTAAGAAATTGTTTTATTTTAAGCCCTTGCCTTGGAAATCGATGTGGTGAGTTATAAACCTGCTTGACGGCAGCAGCATGCTGTACTCATCACTGTCTTATGTCACTGAGCAGTGTCCTGTAAACAGTGTGTGCTAACTGCTTATGAAATTAAATGTAATTTCCCAGTTATTTATTTATTAGCTATTACTGGTCATCTCTAAAGTTCCATCCACTGCTACGATTCAGGACATTCATTTAAACTGGAACCGAAGAAAGCTATCATTTAGTCGGTGCCCACCATATAAAGGCACTGTAAGAGGCCCCGCTACACATACTATTCCACTGAACCACAAACAAAATGCGTCTTCCCTCTCTTTAAAGACCAGGACGTTGGGACTCAAAGGGCTCCAGTAACTTGCCCATGATTCCACTCTGAACTAGGCAGCGGCAGGGATGGGACTGAACCTTTTTCTAGTCTTAACCCAAACCTTCAAGCTTCAGTGGCAGGCTGTAAGTTAGAGTTAAAAAGAAGATTCAAACCTTTTATCATTAAGATATACAAAGACATGAAAAGCAGCTCCATTAGGGTGTCCTCATTCTTCTTTACTCTAGCAATTAGGCACGGTATTTAACTTGCTTTCACTCCACACGTGTGTGCCCCAAATGCTAGGAGCATTCAAATCACCCCAAAATTCTCTCCCTGAAAACTCAAACTCCTGTAATTATTACCCTCAGACCAGGAAAACACACACACACACACACACACACACACACACACACACACACACAAACTAACCTGTTGAATTGGTATGATCAGTACTTAAAACCGATGACTCAGAAAACCAAAAATAGACCATTTCAAATTCAGAACAAATTAGCATTTTCGGATCCGAGGTCCTCTTCCACACTTAAAGTACTGAGACCTACCCAAGGAAGGCAGCCCAGTGTCTCCGGCTCTCAATGACGTCTACACTGTTGCCAAGTATTCCATCTTCATCACTCTCTCCCAAGATCTCTGACAGTCCACCCTGAACCAGAAGCTCTGTCCTCCCGCTACAGTTCTATCACAGATTTTAAAGTCCCCTAAGGAAGCCAACCTAAAACATTCCCCTAGTTCTAGATGTCTGACATGTGTCCCGGGAAACACTCTATCATACGGCTTATCATCCTACGCTAGCGAAGACTCCCTAGCTCTCGACTCTGTCCTCCCAGAAGCACCGTCCCAGCACCAGCTCCCGCCCCAGCTGTTCCTCCGCGGCCTTCGTCACCCACCTCTCCAGCAGTTCTTTCGGAACCCACAGCCCCAGCTCAAGGCCCGTTTCCCAGGCTCTCACAGTCCCCCTTCTTTCCAAGAGGATGTGCCGAGCCCCCAACCTCCTCCAAACTCTTACAGAAAGAGCCTCAGGGAAGGGGCAGGACTCGCCCGGCCCGGGGGTCCAGACCGTCCGCCAGGTGCGGGCACAGCGGGCTCGCGGTCCGCCGGAGGTGGACAGGGGGCGGCAGAAGCACCTACCGACGTCCTGATCGAAGGGATTGGTGGCAAAGAGAGGCATCTCCACTGCGTGCTGAGATGTCCGCAGGGACTCCCCCTCGACACCGCGGGAGTCAGGGTACGACCGAGGAAGGAAGGCTCCTCAGACAAAAACAGCGACCGAGACGGACCCCCAGGGCTCCGCGACAGCTCCTCCTCTCACCGACCCCAAGCTACCGCGGCGGCGGCGGCGGCGGCGGCGACAGGAGCGAAGGAGCCGCGAAGGCCCCCGGCGCGGAGCCTGTCGGGAATCTGGGCGCCCTCGGCGCCGCCTGCCCAGAACCTGCCCGGAACCTGCCCCGCCCAAACCGGCCCAACCCCAGCGCCCCCTCCGCCCGGCTCCGCTTTGATTAGCCACCCGGGAGAGTGGCCGTGATGCCTGCGCTTCCTGCTTTGGCCTTAGTCGGGAACCTCCGGAGGACGGGGTCCTCCGGGCGCGCCGAAGCCGACTAGCGAGCCCAGGCGTGAATCAGAGGCTGAGTAGAAAGAAAAGGGGTCGAGGCTGGGGAGAGGGGAGATCCCTTTCTCCCACCCGTTCCGTCGGTTGTCACAACTTTGTGGTCCCTGGGGAGGGGAATGGAAGCCCCTTCACTCGGGGGCATCTAAGTAAAAGGGCTGTGAGTTTAATTCTCTGCCTGCGGTGGCAAGGAACTTGCTCGGTGAAGTCATGTGAGCGGGGCGGCTTGGCCAGACTCCCCACGAGGGGAGTGTCGGGCGCGCGGCTGCTCGCGGTGGCTGAGGCTGCGCTGGCACCTTCCCGAGAGGCCCCGAACGCCTGCTTTGGAGGCTTGGTCAAAAGCACTTCTGGCTGGGCGTTGGCACCTACTGACTGACTGTGCACTCACTAAGCGATTACGGTGATTGGCAAAGCAGTGGCACAGCGCAAGAAGGTCTACGATACCCGCCCCCCACCCCGCCCCAAACCGAGCAAAAAGAGAAAACCGAAAAATGGAGCTAGCGATTGATTAGTGATTCGTAATAACTTAGACTATTTAGTCATTTTATTTATAACTTTACAAAAAAAATTATATCCTGTAGAAATGTTAAGCAGCATCTTCTTGAGATTTTTGCATCCCTCTTGGAAGGAACTTAGAGCATCTTGCATGTAAATTGAAGTTATGTAAGTCTACCAAAATTAGAGCACTTCCGAATGTAGCATGTAAACGTTTACAACGTGTGGACAACAGGATTGGTATTGTGGAATATGAGGAGGGCTTAGAAACATCCATTAAGAATGAAGCCCCATTTCTAAAAGTGAAAAATGACGATTAGAGTAGCATTTAGTTACGTGTTTCTCATTGAGACAAAGATGAAAAAGAGTCAGGGATGTGGGGAATCGTACACTCACAATGTTGGATGAAATTATTACAGTCTCCCTACAAGAAATATCTGGAAGTTTGTAACACAAGCTTTTAAAACCGTGAATACCTTTGGACCCAACAATTCTACTTTTTTCAATTCATCCTAAAGACATTCTTTAAGAACGTGAACAAATATATTCATGGCAACCTTGTTTATAATATCAGAGCATTGTTAAACACGAAAATGCCCGACATTTAGGGATTGGACACACTACTTCCCTCTTGGTGCCTCAGTTTCCTCATCGGTATGAAACAGGAGTAATAATCAGGTTGTGAGAATCAAATGGATTCACACAAACGAAGCCCTTAGGGGCCCAGCATACAGCAAGTGCTAAATAAATGTAAGTAATCGTTTTAACTAGGATTCATTCAGTAAATCATAGTACACACAATGTAAAAACTCCCCGGCTATTAAAGGTGATAAAATAGATCTATATTTACATAGACAGACATCTAAATACATGAGTTTGTAAAAGCAGCTTACAAAACCATATGAGATTACAAAATACCCCCAACTTTTAAATTCTGACAGGAAATAGGTGAGAATATTCAGATTATCTCTGAACGGTAAGACTTGTGATATTTTGCTCTTTAGGCACTTTATATTTTCCAGCTATTTTAGTGATGATTCTATATGTCTTTCAAGAGCAGAAAAAAAGTTAACACAGCAATGTAAAAAATGTGGTACATTAGTGCCACCGGTTCTTAATATTTTAAGGAGCCAGTACCAAAACTTGCTTGTGTTTCATTATGATGAGTATACAATTCTTCCAAAATATCACTCTTGGTATGTGAAGCAGAGCATTCTCTCTCAAAAACCGGTTCTTGATTACTGGGCTGACAGAAACAGGTGTCTACCTCAAGTTCCCGGGCATTAGTGTCTGGGGCACATTATCATAATCGCCATATATCAGATCCAAATATTTATGAAGATGCATTTGGATGTGCTTTGTGCTTCGCTGAATAATTCTGTTGCCAGCGATAAGCTAGTGATCAAACTGTTCAAGCGGTGATCATCAATATGTGAGCACTGGAAATAGTGAAGTAATAACATGACTATTAGTCTTGATAGCATTATCTATGTATTCTGACCTAGAAGAATGGTTATGACTCTTTGGGGCTTTTATCATTAATATGCTATAAATAATAAACATTTTAAATATTATTTAACATAAAACCAAATAGAAAAAGTGCAAGTGGTTTGTATTTTGAGGTTGGCTTTCCATTATTATCCCTTGAAACATTAAAACTACATGAGTTTCACTTTTAGTTTTACCATAGTTTTTTAAACGTTGTAGAGACACTTTCAAGTATTTCTGTAATATGTGTTTATGAAATTCTATGGTTAATTTAAAAATGTTAAATCCCTTTTTTTTGTTTGTTTGACTTTGAAAATTCTTCTGTCTTTAAAAACAAGACAGCAACATGCAAGTGGAGTTACTCCAGGAAAAAACTATAATTCTAAAGTTTAGGAAAAGAAATGCCCTAAGAACGTTACTAACACTACTCTAGTTCACACTCTTATCATCCTTTGGATGAATTATTACATTCATCTCCTACTATGTTTTTCTCCTTTCCTACTGCTATGGACTGAATCGTGTCCCCACAGAATTCATATGTTGAAGTCCTAACCCCTAACGTGATGACATTTAGAAGTGGAGCCTTTGGTAGATAATTAGGTAATTAGGTTTATATGAGGACATGAGGTTGGAGCCCTCATGGTGGGATTAGTGCCATTATAAGAACAGACACCAGAGACCTTCCTTGTTCTCTTCTCTCTGCCATGTGAGGACACAATGAAAAGGCACCTGTATCTGCAAGCCAGGACGAGAGAGCTCCCCAGAACCCAGCCATGCTGGCACCCTAATCTCAAACTCCAGCCTCTAGAATGGTAAAAAATAAATAAATTTCTGTTGTTTAAGCCACCCAGTCTATGGTATTTTCTCATGGCAGCTGAGTTAATACACCTACCTGTCTCCAAACCATTATCCACACCCCTGCTGGAATGATTTTTCTAAAACACAAATCTGATTATGTTATTCCTTTAAAATTCTCATATGGTTCTTCAGTCACTCAGTCGTTTAATAAATATTTATTAACTCCTTATGTGTACGAAGTACCATACTAGATGCTGGAAATATCATAGGGATAAAAGCTCTTTTATGGAGTATAGCTTATGGGAAATACAGTCATTAAAGAAATAATTAAATTCTAATTCCTTAGCATTACATCCTTACAGAACTGGCCCCTGAAAATCTCATTTTTAAATTTTATTTATTTATTTATTTATGGCCACACTGAGTGGCATGTGGGATCGAACCCATGGCCCCTGCAGGAAGCGCTGAGTCTTAATCACTGGACTGCCAGGGAAGTCCCTCATTTTTTTAAAGTCTTTTTTCATCCCCTCTACTTTAGTCTTTCTGATGCCCCCATACTTTCCATGTCTTCAAACAAGCAATTCGTTCTGCCTTTCCTGCTCTGATTCCGTACCCTCTCTAAACCTCCACTCAATTTCAATTCCCAAAAGCCTTTCGTAACTCAGCACCTGACCTGTACTAGGCATGTAATAAGTATTTGTTAGTTGATTATTGGCCGTTTCTATCATAGCACTTAATGGTATTATATTTGTTCCAAGTGTCTTTTACTACATAAAAACCACCCAACCTTAGCGACTTAGGACAACAATAATCATTTCCTTTGCTTGCAAATCAAAAAAGTTGACAGAGCTCTGCAGGCACAGCTTGACTTTCTTCCACACAGTGTCAGCAGGGGTGGCTCAAGGCTGGGATGACTTTACACCTGGGGCTGCAGTCATTCGAAAGCTTGCACACTTACCTGTCTGGCCACTGATACTGGCAGTCCGTGGGGTCATTGGGGCTGCAGCCCAGAACACCTACAGGGAACCTCCTATGTGTCAGCATATCGGACTGCGCATTGCAAGAGGCAGGAAGAGAAAACCTCCAGTTTCTAAGACCTGAGCTAGGAGGCGGGCACAGCAGGGTTTCAGTCATATTCTACTGGACAAGCTGTGGCAGCATTTGCACTGACGGGGAAAGGAAATAAAATCCAACCTTCGATGGAAGGAGTATAAAAGAATTTGGGGGCCATATCTGAAAGCTGCCACAATATTATAACTTTTTACTTGTTTGTATAGCATTGGTCTGTGACTCTCTTATCTTGATATTTCCAGACTTTCCACTAAGTGTTCCATAAATATCTGTTAAATGTAGTAATAAAATATGTCACGATTAAATTGGCACACTTCTGTTACCAGCCATGGGAGAGTAACAGGATCTGGACTTACCTTTCACCATAACCAAGAGAAAGCTGGATGAAGTATGTGGAACAAATGATTTCAGACCTAAACCAACAGACTGGGATCCCAAGGAGAAAGGGAACAAGCAGTGAACCCTATGATCGCCACAGCTTTCTGTCCACGGTCAGTTTCTGGACTGTGCCACAGGGAGGGGAAACCCCAAAATTACCAAAAGGGATGATAAATGACATTTTACAGTGATAAAGGCATAAATTCCCCAAGAAGACATAATAATATCAATTGTGTATCAACCTAAAGACAGAACTGGAAAAAAGGAAGCAAGATTTACAGAACTGATAGGAGAAATAGATACATCCATAGTTTTGTTAGCTGTTTTAATACTCCTCTCTCAGGTAAAGATAGAACAAATAGAAAATCAGTAATTACTTAGAAGACTCGAAGAACTCTCTCAACCAACTTGATCAAATTGATGTTTATGATGGCCCACCCAAACTCTGCAAGATAACATTCTTGCCAAGTAGACACAGAACAGTAACAAAGGCAGACAATATGCAGGACCTTATAATGACTCAAAATAATTTAAAGGATAAAATTAAATAGATTTTGTTCCTTGACTAAAACAGAATTAACTTAGAAAGATAACAAAGATATCTGAAATTTTTCAATTTATGTAAAAATTAAACAGAACAGTTCTAAATAACCTATGTGTCAAAGAAAAATCAGAAAATATTTTGAACTGGATCAAAGTGAAAAATCAAAATTTGTGAGATGCAATTAAAGTGATCCTTAGAGGAATAGTTTAAGCATTAGATATTAGAAAAGAAACATCTAATATCAACGAGCTAAGCTTCTACCTTAAGAAGATAGAAAAAAAACTCAAGTGTAAAAGAGAAATAATGAAGATAAAACCAGAAATCAGTGAAATAAAACACAAATGATAGAGAAAATCAATAAAACCAAAATTTAATATTTTTTAAAAATCAATAAAATTGGTAACACTCTACCTAGATCAAAAGATAAAGAGGAAACACATAAACTGCCAGTATCAGGAATTAAAGAAGCAACATGACTATAGATCCCATAATTAAGACATTACAGAAATTAAATAATATTAAACCAAAACATTCATGAAGAAATATTCTTTTAAAAACCTTTACACCAATAAATTTGACAACATAGGCAAAAGGGGAAAAAAATCCTTGAAAGATGTAAATGATCACAACTGGGTCAAGAAGAAACAAAACCTGAAAACATATATATATATCAATAACAGAAATTAAATTCCTAGTTACACTCCACAAAAATCTCTAGACCCATGAATTCAATAGTTAATTCTATCAAACTTGTAAGGAAGAAATAATATCAAATATCTACAAAATCTTTTAGAAAATACCTCAGTGGGGAACAATTTCTTAATTATTTTCTGAGGCCGACATTACCCTGACACTAAAATCAAACAAAGACATTATAACAAAGCATTAAACAATATCCCTCATTAACAGAAATAATAATAATCCTTTAAAAAAGAAATTTACAGGAATATAAAGAGAATACATCATGACTAAGGAGAGAGTATCCCAGGAATATAAAGTTACTTTAGCATTTGAAAATCAACGCAGTTGACAATACTAACAGAACGTAAGAGAAAAATCATATGAAAATCTCAATAGGTATAGAAAAATACCATTTGACATAATTCAAAAGCCTTTGTGATAAAAACAACAAACTAAGAATAGAAGAAACATTTCTCAACCTGACAAAAGGCATCTTCAAAAAACTTAGACCTAACATCGCACTCAGTGGTGAAAGAGAATGATTTTTCTATAAAAAGAAGCCATACAAGAATGCCCATTTTCACACTACTACTTAATATTATAATGATGGTCTTAGTGCTAAAGTCAAGAAAAAACATTAGAGCAATATAGGTTTCAGACTTTGCCTTTGGCCAAGATGGAATAACAGAGACTGGATTTATCATCTTGCTGGAAACAACTGAAAAAACAGACAAAATATATGAACAACAGTTGTCAGTGACCCTAGACATCAGGCAAAAAAGAGAGTTATCCCTGAGAGGTGGGACACAAATAAAGGGAGCCTTATGATTGCCCTTGTTTACTGCCTGGATAGAGTATCCAGACCATGGTATAGAGCTCAGTCTCCTTGAGATGAGAAAACAGAGCTGCAGGTCCAGAGGGGCCAAGGTTGTTACGGTTTACAGGGCAGAGCACTGGAGACATGCTGGAACCCAAAAATATGCATCACCTGACAAGATAAAATACACAACGTCTGACATCTAATCAAAAATTACCAGGCTATCTACAAGAAACCTATTTTAAATACACGACTATGTCATGGTATATAAACATATACCATGCTAACACTAACAAAAAGAAAACTTGGACAGTTATATTAATGCCAAAGTTGGTTTCAGATCAAAGACTATTACCAGAAATATAGAACATCACTTTTTAATGAAAAGAGAGTCAAATAATCAAGAGAATATGAGAAAACTATATAGTTTTGCATATAGTGACAACTTCAAAGAACATAAAACAAAAACTGACAGAACTTCAAGGAAAAACAGACAACTCCATGATTATAGTTGGAAATTTCAACTCCCCTGTCTCAATAGTGATAGAAGTCAGTAAGGCTGTAGAAGCTTGAATAAAACTATCAACCAGCTTGTCTTAATTGAAACTGACAGAACACTACATCTGATGAAAGCTGATTACGTATTCTTTTTTTTTTTTTTTTTTTTTTTTGGCGTACCGGGTACCTTGATTACGTATTCTTTTTAAGTGCACATAACATACTTATCAAGATAGAGAATATTCCAGGCCATAAAACAAATCTCAATAAATTTAAAAGGATTCAAGTCATACAAAGTATGCTTTCTGAGTACAATAGAATTAAAATAAATTACAGAAGAATATTTAAAAGTCCCCAAATATTTGGAAACTAAGTACCACTTCTAAATAACCCATTGGTCAGAAGAGAAATAAAAATGAAAAATAAGAAGTATTGTGAATGGAATGATATTGAAAATACAACATATCAGAATTTATGCGAAGCAGTTATAGCAGTATTTAGAGGGATATTTATAACATAGCATATATACTGGAAAAAAAAGGTCTCAAATCAATTGTCTCAGCTTTTGTTTTAAGAATCTAGAAAAAATTGCAAATGAAACCCAAAGAAAGCAGAAGAAGGGAAGCAGTAAACATCAGAGAGGAAAGCAATGAAAAAGGAAACAGAAAAACAATAGGGGAAAATAAAAGGCAATAAATAAAATTGATAAAACTTAGTCGGACTGATGAGGGAAAAAAGAGAGAAAAGATACAAATTTCAGGAATGAGAGAAGTGACATCACTACAGATGCTACAGATATTAAAAAGATAATAAGGGAGTATTATGGCCAACTCTATAACTATAAATTAGATAACTTAAAGGAAATGGCAAACTCCTTCAACTGCACAAACTACTGAAGCTCAGGACAGAAACAGTTAACTTGAATAGCTCTATTTCTATTAAAGATATGTGATTTCTTGTTGAAATCCTTTAACAAAATTAACTTTGGGTCTAGATGGATTCACTGGAGATGACCAAGGGGCATGAGGAAATTGGGAAGGGTTGGGTTGATGGTATATCTTCATTATTTTGATAGTGGTGGTAGTAGTTTCATGGATATATATATGTCAATGCTTATCAAATTGTACATTTTAAATATGTACAGATTAGTTTATGTCAATTATACCTCAATAAAGCAGTTTAAAAATCACCAACAAGAATATCCTTTGCAACAATTTATAGTTTTGATGAAATATTTTTAGACAATCACTTAAAAATATGAGTGAAGGTAAAAATGTTTGAAAACCACACCCTCAGGTCGTTCCACAGAAAGCTTGCCCCACCTCCCCAGGCTCTCCTAATAAATAATTCTAAAACAACTGCTTCTTCTGACTAACATGGTTTAACATGGTTTTTTTTTTGAGCAGGTCAGACCAATCTGTAAAATGCAAGGGTCTATAAATAGCCTTTTCACAACAAAAGATAGTTTTATAATAAATATAAACTCCCTTGATTTATTATAGCTCAACTCTTGACTTCCACTTTTGACCCCTTGCTTATTATAAAGATTATACATCTTCTTTAACCTAATAACTGCTAATGACTGGGTAACTGGATTAGCAATACTCAACAGTTGGTGAGGGTTTATGGTGATTCCACTTACTCAGTTTGCAGCTGGTGTATCATGAAGGATCTTTGAAAATGAAGACATCACCAAGGAATCTGCTTCTCCCCAGCATTTACCATTCAAAGACTTTACAGAGGCTTCCAGGTATGTTAAAAGAAGCCACAGATTTTCAAAACAGATGACTCCAATTATGAAGGTAGCTCAAAATTTCTGGGCACAGTGAAAAATGAATGCGCTTACTGTAAGGAAATATGTAAGAAGGAAAAAGGCAGCTTCATTCTAAAGCTTCCTTGCTATATCTGTGCCTATGCCTATGTAGCAAATGTTCCCCAAAGGAGCACTTAAAATACACTTTTTATATTGTGTTTAGTCTAACATAATTAATGTTTATAATAGCATATGTGTATCTTTCATTTCGTTTTCATTATCAATTTTGTAAGGTATGAAATTGTTCTTCGAGAATGAATTTCTTACTTATAATAATATGACTATAGAACAGAAGGATTTTACTCACAAAGGTTGGACCTTCAACTTTCTGCCTAGAACCACATTTGTAGGATTGATTCTATTTTAGAGGAGATGCTAGTAAGCTCTAGGTAATGACATCACTGTACATCAATAAAAATTAAATTAATCCAACATTCCTCCCAAAATACAGTGCTCAGTTTATCATTTTCTAGATTAGTACCTCTGTGTTTAGAGGTTTCTCACTCTTAACGTTTCAGTTCTCGTTCTCTTTGTATTTGCTTTCAGCCTCCCTTACTCACTTCAGCTGCATTTTATAAATACTCTCTTCTTGAATCTACCAGCTTTCTTCTCTCTCATATTCATTCCTATTGTGATACTTACAAATAGAAAAACTGGTTAAAATTTTTAATTGTTTTTTTCTCTTCAGTTACTGACATCACTTCCCATTAATGATATCATTGTTCTTATCCTGTTGAAATAACCACATGAAGCCTAGTTAAGTTTTATCACTATATGCTTAAAAACACGCATTACATATCACATTATATCACTAACATTACTAACACGGTCACTAACACTGTCACCAACACAAATCATTAACTCTGATTTCAAGATTTGTTTTAAAGCTATGATAATCAAGACAGTATGGTATTGGTATAAGGACAGACAAATCAATCAATGGAACAAAACAGACATTTGAGAAATACATCCATACATATATGGACATCTGATTTTTGACAAACATACAAAGGCAATTCAGCAGAAAAAGGATAGGTTTTCAACAAATGATACTGGAACACTTGGATATCTATAAGCAAAAATATGAATTTCAATCTATATTTCACACCATACACAAAAATTAACTCAAAATGGATTATAGGCCTGAATGTAGAACTCCAAACTATTAATCTTCCACAAGAAAACTGCACAAAATATTTTGTGACCTTGGGTTAGGCAAGAGTTTTAGATATGACATCAAAGACATAATCTATCAAAGAAAAAAATTAGTAAATAGGACTTCATCAAAACAAAAGCAACTCACAAACTGGGAGAAAATATGTGCCCATGATATATCTGATAAAGGACTTGTATCCAGAATATATAAAGTACTCTCGAAACAATAAGAACACGATTGTACCACTAAGAAAATGGGCAAGAGATCTGAATAGTCTCTAAAGCAAAGAAAATACCCAATTGACAAACAAACACATGAAAAGAAGATCAGCCCATTAGTCATTAGGGAAATGAAAATTAAAACCACAATGAGATAGCACAACACAGCAATTAGAATACATTAATATAAAATTTCAAAGACTGACCACACCAAGTGTTGGCCAGGATGCAGAGCCACTGAAAGTCTCCTACATGGCTGGTGGGAATGTAGAATGGTACAACCCCCTTGGAAAACACTTTGGCAGTTTTTTTTATTATTTATTTATTTTTTAATTAATTAATTTATTTTTGGCTGTGCTGGGTCTTCGTTTCTGTGCAAGAGCTTTCTCTAGTTGCGGCAAGCGGGGGCCACTCTTCGTCGTGGTACGTGGGCCTCTCACTATCGTGGCCTCTCTTGGAAACACAGGCTCCAGACGCACAGGCTGAGTAGTTGTGGCTCACAGGCCTAGTTGCTCTGCGGCATGTGGGATCTTCCCGGACCAGGGCTCGAACCCGTGTCCCCTGCATTGGCAGGTGGATACTTAACCACTGCACCACCAGGGAAGCCCATTTTGGCAGTTTCCTAAAAAGTTAGGCATATACCAACCACGCAAGCCAGTCATTCCACTCCTAAGTATTTACCTAAGAAAAATGAAAGCACAGATCCGAACAAAGACTTGTCAACGAATGTTCATAGATGCTTTATTTGTAACTGGAAAAAAAACAAATATCTAAGCATGAGTAGATAAATTATGTGGTGAACGGATAAACAAACTGTGGTATATCCATACAATAGAATACTTCCCAGCAATAAAAGAGTGAATTACTGGGGCTTCCCTGGTGGCGCAGTGGCTGAGAGTCCGCCTGCCGATGCAGGGCACACGGGTTCGTGCCCCGGTCCGGGAAGATCCCACATGCCGCGGAGCGGCTGGGCCCGTGAGCCGTGGCCGCTGAGCCTGCGCGTCCAGAGCCTGTGCTCCTCAACGGGAGAGGCCACGGCAGTGAGAGGCCCGCATACCGCAAAAAAAAAAAAAAAAAAAAAAAAATACAGTTCATGATCAGTGGTATGCAATTCTTCCCCACAGCCAAAACACACACAAGTGTGTTAAGTAAAAGCAGAAGACAATATATAATTAGCTGCTAAAATGAATGACACATTATCAGTACAAACTAATTCTGTGGAAGAATAAGGATCCAGTATGAGCTGAAGCAATCAGCGAAAGCCACTTGAAAACACTGGTACTGAATGTAGCCTTGAAGAGTGAATGAGACTTACACAAACAGGAACGGGAAAATAGCAGTTTGGGTAGGGAGAAAAGAATGGAAGTTTGGATTAAAAGTTAGCCAGATCAGTTTACAGACAATGGACAGACCTTCTTAGCTGGGTCAGAGTATTTTGGTGACAGGCACTTCCTAAGAGATAAATGTTTGATTGGCTCCCCTGGGTTCAGGTTATAGTAGACAGCTCTGAAGCCAAGCTAACTAATCCATTTTTACCCTAAAGACAAGGGCTAATCTGTAGATTGATAAAAGATGTTTTGAAAAGTGAAACAATGTTATATGTAGAAAGCTATTCCAAATCTTTTTTGCTTTGGGGACACCTTGCTTTCAAGCAGGCTCCCACCTCAACTTTCTTTTCCCTGCCTCAAAATACCTCCATCTCCACTTCCTTCATGCCTGTCTGAGAAAGAAGGGTCCTTTCTCTTTTTGAAACCTAATTGTTCCATCTGTGTTCTTAATCGCTAACCCTCTCACAACCACAGAGATCTTGCTTCATGAAATAGCCTATTTCACATAGACAATCAGCCTCTTCATATCTTATTGCCCCTTCGCTTCAACAAATAAGCAAATGAAACCCTTTTTTTGGGGGACTCTGCTGTGTCTCAAGCTATTTCCTTATTCATTCCCCTCTTCATGCTGAAGTTGACCACCAACCTAGCTCTGGGCTATATCATTTCTCTCTCAGACTGAAACTCATCTCATTTCCTGCATCCCTCATGCCTTCTGCATTCAGTTCACTGCTGCCAGATTAACCTTGGGAAAGAGGCTTCTTCAGTATGATTTTCCTTCTCTCAAGTCTTCAGAAATTCACTCCTGCCTTTCAAAATAGAGTGGTTCTCAACGTGTTTCTAGTCTCGCTTTTGATACTTTTAAGATTTAGTCAAAGTGCACTACTCACTTTTCCTCAAGCTTCTTTGTTTTTCCCACCGCCATGTTCATGGTGAGCCCTCAGCCGGTAAGATCCTCCTGCAATCTGTCTGTTGGAATCATACTCATTCTTCAAGTATTCAAAAGTGATTTTGAGCCCCCAGACAAGTTATTCCCATAGCACTCTGCGATTCACTTTTCAAATTTCTTTTACTCTGCATCTGATGATAGAAGACGGACTTCGGTGTCAGGAAGAGCATCAAAATCTCTATTTATTAGCTTCTGACCTCAGGCAAGTTTCTTAATCCCTCCAGAGTTCAACTGCCTCATTTGAAAATGTGGATAATAATACCTATCTGTAAAGATTGTTGTATGGATAAAATCAGTGGAAGTGCCTGGCATATGAAAGGTGGTATGTTTCTGACATTATCTTGGAATACATTTGTGTGAGTTTCTTATCCACTAAAAAGCACTGTGGGTCTTTTGAGGACAGGCCCCATTTTTCATTCATTTTGGTTCCCCCTATTGGTACGTAGTATACAGTAAATTATTTACTTTTTAAAGGGACAGTTTTAGAAGTCTGTTGCCATGTAATTTACTCTTAGGATATTTCAAAGTTTTTTCCCCAAAATGTTATATTCAACGTTGTTAAAAAATATAGCCACTCTGAAAATGTTACATCTCATGTCATATTCAATGTTTTAAAGAAATAATTGGAGGAGAAACTATTAACTGTAATATACAAACCCATTCTGCCACAAAATTTGGGTTTTATGCTAAACAAATCAATATTGTAAATTTTACACTTTAAAATATTTATTATGCATGACACTAAAATTGACTCTAATAATTTATATACATAAAATGCATCTGCTTTATGTGTTTAGTGTGGTGAACTTTGACAGGTGTATTCACCTGTGTAACACCACAATCAACAAATAGAACACTTACATTATTCTGCAAGGATTCCTGTGTCTATTCCCAGCCTGTTCTCTGCACACATCCCCAGCACCAGGCAACAACTTTCCTGTTTCTTGTCACTGTATATTAGATTTTCCTTTTCTAGTTTCATATAAATGAAATCATATACTACGTAATCTTTCTGCTTTTGCTCATCATAGAGTTTATTAGATTCATTCATGTTACATGTTCAGTAGTTTGTTCCTTTTCATTGCTGAGTCATATTCCATTGTATGAACATACTACCATTTGTTTATCCATTCACATGTTGATGGACATGGATTATTTTCAGTTTGGGGCAACTATGAATAAAACTGCTATGGGCTTCCCTGGTGGCGCAGTGGTTGAGAGTCCGCCTGCCGATACAGGGGACACGGGTTTGTGCCCCGGTCCGAGAAGATCCCATATGCCGCGGAGCCGCTGGGCTCGTGAGCCATGGCCGCTGAGCCCGTGCTCCGCAACGGGAGAGGCCACAGCAGTGAGAGGCCCGCATACCGCAAAAATAAAATAAAATAAAACTGCTATGAACGTTGGTGTCCAAGTCTTTGTATGGACCTATTTTCGTTCTCTTGGTTAAATACCTAGGAATGAAGTTACTGGGTCATACGGTAAGCAGGTGTATGTTGATCTTTTTAAGAAACTGCCGAATTTTTGTCCTAAGTAGTATTCTCTTGAGCCATGTATGAGAATGCCAATTGCTCCACATCCTTGCCAACATTTAAAAATATTAGATGTAGTGATGTCTCATTGTGGGTTTAATTTGCATTTCCCTAATGACTAAAAAGATCGAGCATCTTTCCATGCACTACTATTTCCATATCTTCTTTGTGACATGTCTATTCAAATTTT
This sequence comes from Neophocaena asiaeorientalis asiaeorientalis, assembly GCF_003031525.2. NCBI lineage: Eukaryota > Metazoa > Chordata > Mammalia > Artiodactyla > Phocoenidae > Neophocaena > Neophocaena asiaeorientalis. The sequence goes on along the minus strand of NW_020173682.1, from coordinate 2,323,789 downwards.
TTGCTCTTTTTTTAAAAAAATTATTATATTATTGAGTTATAAGAATTCTTTATATATCCTGGATACAAGTTCCTTGTTAGATATATGTATTGTGAATATTTTCACTTTTTTAATGGTGTCTTTGGATAACAGAAGTTTTACATTTTGATGAAGTTCCATCTGTCTTTACTTTTATGATAAATGCTTTGTTCTAGGTCATTGTATCTAAGAAAGCTTTGCCTTCCCCAAGGTCACAAAGATTCTGCTGTTTTCTTCTAGAAGTTTTAGAGTTTTAGCTTTTCTTTTATATTTAGGTCTATGATCCATATCAAATTAATACTTGTCTATAGTGTAAGGTAAGGATCAAGTTTCTTTTTTTTTTTCTTTAAATGTGGATATCTAGTTGTTTCAGCACCTTTTGTTGAAAAGACTTTAAACTTCGCATCTTTGTTGAAAACCAGTTGACCATATGTATGGGGGTCTGGACTCGATTCACTGATCTATATGTCTATACTTATGCCTACCCCACTGTCCTGTAAACTGTAGTTTTATACTGTTGAAAACAGATATGTATGTGTTCCAACGTCATTCTTACTACACATTTCTGTGTCAATTTTAGAGTTATCTTGTCAAATTAAAAAATATTCTGCTGGGATTTGGAGAGAACTAACAGTTGAACAACTTGAGTCTTCCAATTCACGAACACAGAATAGCTATTTACTTAGGTCTTCACTTTCTCTTGACAGTGATTTATAGTGTTCAGTGTACGGGTCTTGCACGTTTTGTTAAATTTATCCCTCTATATTTCATGGTTTGGGATGCTGATAAGCATGAGATAGTTTTACTCTAAATTTCAATTTCCAGTTGTTCATTTCTAGAATGTATGAAAGGATTGATTTTTTGTTACATTGGCCTTGTATCCTGCCACTAGTTCCAGTAGCTTTTTTATGGATTCATTAGGCTTTTTTAATAACACAATGTTGTCACTTGCAAATAGTTGTACTTCTTTTTCCAATGTAAATGTCTTTAAAAACAGTAGTTCATAGTTTTCATGAAATTTGAACACTTTTCAGCCAGTATTCCTTCCCCAGGCACACCTCAGACTTCCCCATCTCCCATTGTTAACACACTCCTCAAAATTATCTAAGTTTCTCAGATCAGGCTGGTAGTGCCGTCTGGGGGTGATGCCCAGAGCCCAGATCAGGATCCGCGTGGACCAGGTCCAACTTTCGTCTCCGTGGTCTTTCGGGGGTGGTCTCCAGCCCAGGGCCAGAATCAGGTTCCCGGAGGACGACCTAACAAGAAGATCGCTTCCCTTGTTCTGCACAGAATTTCTTTCACTGGATCACCAGAGATCCGAGTTGCCCGAATGGCGCTCACACACTGATTTGGGGTGACTCAAACTGTTTCAGGCCTGTAAGTGGTTTACATGGATTTCACTTAAATCTCACAACAACCCCACGAGGTAGGTTTTAAAATTATTCCCATTGAGGAAATTGAGGCATAGAGAGATTTAGTTGCCCAAGTTCACACATCTAATAAGACTGGTGGAGCCTGGAATTTGCGGTTTGAATTCCAGTCATCTGACTCCAGAGCCTGCCTTCTTAAGTGTGTGCTTTAAGGGGAAAGAGGAAATAACTGTTAGGAGAAAGCATGTGTATCTGGAAAAAGATTTTTAAAAAAGGAGACACAGAGTGCATAACAGTGGGATACTACGTTTCTTGAGGGAAGGGCTCTTGCTAGCTTTCCATCCGTAGGTTGCCTCTGTCTGCGCAAACTTTTCTCCTTTCGTATCTTGTCACGTCCTATTTCCTCCAGTTTCCCTCTAACATCCGCGCTGCAGTGCAATGAACGCCCACAGAACGCTGGCTCCAGTGGAATCCACGCAGGTGGGGCACTCCTATTCCACCCCCGCCCCATGCCTGCTCCGCCGGCTGGGAAAAGTGAAACAGGGTGAAAAGTGGGCGCTTCCTCCCCAGAAGCTCTGAAGAATGAGTCTTTGGCGGGAGGATCCCACGGCCTCTCTCCACCTCCAGAAACAATCTTACAGAAGTCTGGGCGGGGCAAGGCCACGCCAAGTCCAGGTGCGTTTCGGCTCAAGGCACTAACTAGCAAGGCGCCCGTATTCTGCGCCAAGACGCCCGGGCTGTCTCCAAGAGGAGGCTCCCCCAGCTGGCGAGGCGGATGGGTTTCCCCGAGAGCAGAACTTGAGCTCGCACCCAGGGGCTCCCGGGACCCCCGCCCGCCCCCTCCCCCAGGA
>NW_020173682.1:2292350-2321462 GCF_003031525.2 Neophocaena asiaeorientalis asiaeorientalis | reverse complement strand
CGGGGCCGCCCCGCCGGGGAGGCGGCTCCGGCCCGGCCGCCGCGGGCGCCGCTGCTGCTGCAGCTGGAGAAACGCCGGGGTCCCGCCACCCCGGAGCCCGGAGCCGTCTGGCCGGAGGCCCAGACCTGCGTCCTCGGCCGCCAGCCCCTGGAGTGCGTCCTCGTGCCGCCGATGGTTGGGCAGAGTGTTCCTAACTGTTCGTGTCGCTACGGGGTTTTTTGCTGTTGTTTTGTTTTGTTTTTTAAGTAGTAGTGCTCCCGAGAGCTTCTTACTTGGGACGGTTTTCTAAAAACCCTGCCGGATCGGAGCATAGCACTCGTGTCCAGCATCTTGTTGGCTCCATGACTGATACCCCGTACTTTTATTTGTGGCTTTCAGTACGACTTACAAATTAAGGTTACACAATGACTGTCTCTCTGCAAAGAGCTGTCACAGTGACTTGTGTCGACCGCTTTTCAAAACCGGCTGGGAAAATGCTCTTGCGTTTCTCAATGGCGTTGCCGTTTAAAAAAGTTATTTTCCCGTTATCACATGAAGTATTATTAATCTATACAAATCTGGGGAAACGTTTAACACCTTTAACTTTCTCTAGGGCTTATAGAAAAATGTGATTGATAAAGATTTAATAAATGATTTGACACAGTACTGAGTACTTATTATGTGCTTAATACCAAATACAGTTAATGAAAATATTGCTATCTATTGAGGATTCGCTGTGCGCTAGGCACTGTGTCGGTCACTCTAGGTGTAGTATGTCATTTCCGGTCCTCTGCAGTCCTGTGAGGGGTGCATGATATTACATTTGATAGACTAGAAAACCGAGGCACGAATAGGTGAAGTCGCTTGCTCAAGTTCCCCAAACCAGCAAGTGTCAGACTTGGATTTCGGCACAGTCTGAATCCAGAGCCCTGCTACTTCTTTCCACTTTACTAAATTTTATAATCTTGAAAGGGAAAACTAATAGAGTCAAAGCTACTGTAGAACAATGGAGTACCCACTGTGTGCTGCAGCCTTTAGATACCCTGGAGGCTGAAAATATCCTCTGTCCTCTGTGCTAGTCTCATCCAGTTAGTAAACACTCCGGGGATGCCTACCATTTATTAACTGGTCTTGTCCCTTTCCTTTCCAGGCCACTCTCCCTTTTGAAGGCCGAGTTACCTTTTCAAAAAATGAAACTCAACGCATAACTCCAGTTTAAAGCCTTTGGTGACCCGCCCCCCCCATTGCCTCCACTGTTGTGGAAGGGATTTAGGCTGTCTGTCGTTCAAGGCCCTTTGCAATATCTCCCTGATTTCCTCTTTCCAGTTTTATTGCTTTTGAAGTCTACTGTAACTATGCCCTCAGACACCATGCAGTTTTATTTTCATGGCTCTCTCCATCTTTGCTCAGGCTGCTCATTCTTTGGGTAATAATCCCCGCGTTTCTGCTGTGACTTCTAGCCAAGCCACCTCTGCAGTTTTCTGGGTCTCTTACCCGACCTGCAGTAGAATTAAATGTTCTCTCAGCTGTGTTCTCACACTTCATTCCTAACCTTCCTCCCTGGCTCAGCAAATTACTGCTTCCCCGAAACTTGTTTGTCTCCCTGCCTGTGTTGAGAAGGTCCCTTGCCAAGGGGTGGGATAGGGAGGGTGGGAGGGAGGGAGACGCAAGAGGGAAGAGATACGGGAACATATGTATATGTATAACTGATTCACTTTGTTATAAAGCAGAAACTGACACACCATTGTAAAGCAGTTATACTCCAATAAAGATGTAAAAAAAAAAAAAGGCAAGGGGAAAGGAAATGGAATAATCCATAAAATTAACCCTTTGGAGGCTTTCTAAAGGTGTTGAGATTTGAAGAAGGGATAGGATTTGCATATGTAGAGGGTAGATATTCCAAGTGAGCTTAATTCTGGAAATAGGCATGAGATGCAAGAAAGCCTCCCGATTTAATTGGAGGGCTGGGGCAGAGGGACCCTGTTGTTTATCCATCCTCTATATATACTAGTTTACATCTGCTAATGCAAAGGTTCTTTTTGTTCATTTGCTTGTTCTGTTTTCCTCTTTTAGCAGAACTTTGGAGGGTTTATTAATTTTTTTGTAATCGTCTTGAAAACAATCAAAATAATATTTAAGAAATAAAATTTTACATAAATGTAGAAAAGAACTTGCCTAATTCTATAAGCGTAGCATGGCCTTTCATTTTTCCTTGTTATCGCTCACGTGAGTTACTTCCTTCAGATTTTTACTCAGATCTCCATTCTCAGGGAGGCCTTCGTGGCTATCTTCGTTCAAATAGCAAAAACCGCACACAAACACTCCTTATCCCCCTTGCCTACTTAATTTTTCTCTATCGTACTTATTACCGTATAACTGTACAATGAATTCTACTGATTGGTCCTGTTGCTTAGTGTCTGCGTCGTCCTGTAACAGTGTCAGCTCCGTGAAGCACTCAAGAAATATTTGTTGAGTGAATGAATGCACATTAGAGGGTATTGTAGTTACAGTATCTGCTGTGTAGGACATTCTGTTTTCACTCACTGTTTCACCAAATATTTCTACGTAGTTTTCATAATTACACTCTTTCGTGGTTACATAAGAGGGAATAGAGTTAAGGTACAGTAATGGACTAAATCATGCCTCTAATGATGTTTTACTTTAATTTGTTTCTCTTGAATTAGTTGTTTAGGATGAATTCCTGGAGTAGAACTACAGGATGTAATTAATTAATAATGTAATTTAAAGGGTGTGAGGATTTTTATTGTACTTGCTCACAACAGATGCTTGACTAGGAAAGTGAGCGTTTCTCTCTCTCTCTCTCTTTTAATTCTTTTGCTTTGCTACAAACACTTTTGAAGCCCACATGTGTTAGTGCATTATCCTAGGTCAAGCGAGAGACAAAAGCTAAATATTTTAGGCCCTGTCCTTGTAGAAGTGCTACCTGGGGCATTTGTAGATTGCAATAAAAGACAGGATGAAGTAAGTGTTCCGCAGAGGTGTCAAGTCAGACAGGTAGGGAGGATCAGAGGAAGCTTTGGGCGGAGGAGGGGGACCATCACATTCCAACTGAGCGGCGGGGATGAGGAAAGAGCAGGAGTTAGGGAACAACTCATGCTGACGTGCGGTTGGGGTGACAGCAAGCGGGCCTGCAATGTAGGCTGGGAAAGGAAGATGGATGGGGAGCCTGGCTCACTGCACAGGCCTTACATGCCTCGCTAACATGTTTGGATTTTCACCTGTAAACAGTACAGGAAGGTGTTCATTGAAGGTTATGTTTTCACTCCTTTTTAGCTGGGTGACCTTAGGTAAGTTCCATAACCTCTCTGACCCTGGGTTTTCTCATCGGTCAGGGTAGCAAAGCAACTACTTTGCTAGGTTATTACAAGGAATTAAGAAATAGTGGATATGAAGTGATCGGCAGGGTGCTGGACACACAGTGGGTGTTTAGAAAGGATAATTCCTACCCCTAGTGGTGAATTTAAAAATGCACGTCACGCAGAAAGAAGCTATTTAAGATATCCTCACAGTGTACATAGTCTGCATTAGCAGAGCACCAAACCCAAGGTTCAGGCACGTACATTTCTTGAAGTGTTGAGTAATAGACATATATTTTATTCCTGAGGTAGGTGGATCCATGTATGAACCTACCACAACTTGTTTATCCTTCATCTGTGGATGGACGTTTGGGTTCTTTGCAGTTTGGGGCTATGACAGATGACGTGGTGAGCATCTGTATGCAAGTCTTGTGTGGACACACTTTCATTGTCCTTGGGTAAATACCTATGAGTAGCATGGCTGGGTCATAGGGTCGTCACACTGCTGATTTCTTATAAAACTGCCAAGCTTTTTTCAGAGTGGTTGTACAGTACATCCCCACGGGCAGTGAATGAGCTTTCCGGTTGCCACACATCCTCATCGGCACTTGGTGTGGTCAGTCGTCATAATTTTATACCTTCTAAGTGGTGTATTGTGTTACTGTGATTTTAATTTGCATTTCCCTAGTGACTAATGACCCTGAGCATCTTTTCATGGGTTTACTTACCAGTTGTGTACCTTTTTTTGGTATAGGGTCTGTTTAAATCTTTTGCCCATTTTTTATGGGTTTGTTGTTAGATGTTCAGGTATTGAATTTTGCAAGTTCTTTATATAGTCTGGATACAAGTCCTTTATCAGATATGTGATTTGTAAATATTTTCTATCAGGTATGGCTTGCTTTTTCATTCTCTTCACAATGTCTCTCAAAGAGCAGAAGGTCCTAATCGTACCGAAGTCCAGTTTATCTGGTTTTTTTTCTTTTATGAACCTTTCAGCTTAACTCTGTTGGCATGAGAGCCTTATGTGTGATAAATTGAAACACATGTTGGCTACTAAACGAGTCTGCATGTAGTCTAGGAAAGGAAGTTTAGAGTTGTCAGTGAACACCACACAGAAGTATGGATTGTATGAACGTCAAAGATCATCTTCGGGGCTTCCCTGGTGGCGCAGTGGTTGAGAGTCCGCCTGCCGATGCCAGGGACACGGGTTCGTGCCCCGGTCCGGGAAGATCCCACATGCCGCGCAGCGGCCGGGCCCGTGAGCCGTGGCCGCTGAGCCTGCGCGTCCAGAGCCTGTGCTCCGCAACGGGAGAGGCCACAACAGTGAGAGGCCCGCGTACCGCAAAAGAAGACGCGGTAAAATCAGAACATCATCCTTTCTCAGTAACTGCCGAGATAATGGATGTGGATAATGACCATCGGTGCTAACATCACAACGAAGAGGGACAGCCAGAAATTTTGGGCTCCCTGGGGAAGTACACAACACAACGGAGAAATTAACCTTGAACGTGAATCTGTCTGATCAATCCTTTAGAACTAACTACGCACTCACAGGAAATACGGAGGCCAGAAGAACATAATAAATGACATGGGGGTATCCAGTTAGCAAAACCCAGACTGCGGGTAACTCTGAAGGAACCACTCAGGGTCTTCAACAGATAAATTTCACGAGAAAGAGGGGAGGAGAGATGAGGATGGATGGAAGGAGGTGAAACCTATAGATTTAAAAGTCATAAAACACATAGCAACTAATTGCAATGTATGAATCTTATTTCAATCATGATTTTAAAAAATTATAAGACAGTTAAGGACATTTGTATCTTGACTCTAAGTTTTGTGATAGAAGTTATTGTTCAATTCTTCACATGGGTAGTGGTGTTTTGGTTATGTTTATGAAAAATAAACCTTTTAGAGATACATAATTAAGCATTTGTGAGTCATATTATAGGATGTATGAGATTTGATTCACAATAATCAGGGAGGAAGGCTTGTGGGGAAAGAAGTGAATAGAGGTTTGGATGAAACAAGACTGTCAATAAGATGATACTGATTGAAGCAGGGCAGTGGGCAAATGGGGGTTCATCGTACCACTCATTCTCTATACCTTTGTATATGTTTGAAGTTGTAAAAAAAATTTTAAAGCAGTGTTGAAATTAAGAAAAAAAAGTATAGGTGTAGATAACCAAGTTCTTCAAAAAGCAGGTGGTCTCCAAGAAATCTGAGGAGAAAAAGAAGCACCAGGAGGCAGCTAGAAGAAAGAGCCCCACCTTCAGTAAGATTTTTCAGGGTAATTGTAGCCATAGTGGCATGAGAAGAAGGCATTTAGTGAGTGTTAGAAGGTGTTTAGGAAGTTATGCCACATCTCTTTCGTTGCTGCAGTGTTCTGTCTCCACTTAGTAACTTAAGGTTTCCTTGAGGCCAGAACTATGTCCTGTTTATCCTTAATTCCCCAGCACCTAGCACAGTACCTGTCCTGTATTGATCCTGAAGATGAATGAATGAATAAATGAATTAAGCAAGTGAGAAACCTTCTACATGCGGAACACATGTTTATATTTTCCAAAGAGAGTGTTTTGTCAAGGACTGAAAGTGTCTATTTGGGTTCATATTTAGGCAGTCATTAGCTGTAGCATATTTTAAAAAAAACCTGTCCAAAAAAGAATTCCTAATTGTAGGCACTCCTGTTGCTTTGGGAATTTTTAAAAATTACAGTTACTAAACTGACGGATATACGAAGCCCAACGTTAGCTGAATGTAGGGCCCTCAAGAGAGACTTTGAGTCTCACCCTTTGTGATTGGGGGGGGCACTTAGGAAGTGAGCACGGGTTAGTTCAGATGAGTTCCTGGCCATATTTACCAAAAAACAGATGAGAGGTTAGTATAGATAGTTCCATGGTCCTTTCTAACCCCCGAGTGTTAATTTCTTTTATTTCCAACAGGTGAGTGGGGATAGTATTATACTGTGCTAGTTGGTACAATACTGCCACCTATGGGACAACAGTAAAATTTGTTATACTGTTAAAATGCATGGATTTTTATATCACGCCTTTAAAAATGTAGAAAACTTGCCATCTAAATTAATCTTTTGATGAATTCTTTGGTAGGTTAACAGTTACCTCTTAAATCGGTCTTTGGTAAAAATCTGATATGGATTTGTCTAAAAGACAAGTATATGGGAAAATGTGAATGAAAACATTAAGCTTCTTGTTTTCTTGTTAGAAGTAGTGTAAGTAAGCACTTGGAATTGAGGATAATGAAATCAGAATGTTTTAAACCTGGAAGGTACCTAAAACATTATCCAGATTAGCACACTCAGATTAGCCCAGCACAGGGTTGAGTGTTGGCTCTAATGCGGGATGGAACCGTGAGGTGAATCCAGTAAAAGCCATGGTGCAGTAGAAAGGGAAGAGCAGTGAGGGTTAGGAGACCTCCACCATTAACTTACTCTGAGCCTGAGGGTAAGTCGCAAGATATCTCTGCATGGTGATTGTTTCGTATAAAAGAGTGGCTTTCAAACTTTCTTGGTAGCGTACTACTATCAGTTAAAATATTTGAGCATAACATTCTGTATAACTTTAAAAATTACGTATAATTTAAATACACGAATTATTATGATTAGCTAATATCCCAAGGCACAGTATATGCTTAGAGCCAGACCAGTACAGCAGAGTAGTGCAAGAGCATAGACTGTGAGATGAGTGGTGAGTTGAGGTCCCAGCTGACTGGCTGTAGGGCCCTTTCTGCCTATTTCCACAGCAGTGAAATGGGATAGTAGTAGTCGCTACCTCATGGGGTTATTGTGAGGATGAAATATTAATATATTAAATATGCATATAAGACAGTGTCTGGAACATTGAAAGCACTCTGAAAGTGTACTTATTATCGTTGTTATTATCCTTAATACTTGTGCATTTCAAAGGTCTTTGTGGTAGTTTCCGGCACTTGCCTGATTCCTTGTCATATTTCACTAAAGGTCATTGTTTTTTTAAATTTTTTTTTTCGGTACGCGGGCCTCTCACTGTTGTGGCCTCTCCCGTTGCGGAGCACAGGCTCCAGACGCGCAGGCTCAGCGGCCATGGCTCACGGGCCCAGCCGCTCCGCGGCATGTGGGATCCTCCCGGACCGGGGCACGAACCCGTGTCCCCTGCATCGGCAGGCGGACTCCCAACCACTGCGCCACCAGGGAAGCCCAAGGTCATCGTTTTTAACCTCATTGTGCGCTGAGGAGAAGAGATTCCCGGGGCTGAAATGCCTCTCTGCCATTTTCTTGCTGTTTGATTGAGTCTCCATTTTCACCCCACTCAGTCCATCGTTTCTTTGCAGGCACCTTTAAGCCATTTGTCTATTTTATTGAGTTCTCTTTAATTAAAAAGTTAAAACTGTATAAAATTATTATAAATTTTACAGTTCATAAATCCATTTAACTAGACAGTTTGGAGACCACTGTTTTCAAAAGCCTGGGGTAGCGATTCATTTCCATGGGTGTATTATTAAGGATTTTTAAAAGTTACAGGTGACGCAACTTTTTTAAACTTCAAAGTGCTTTTGTAATTGCAAAGGAAACTGGAAAAAAACATTAGAAGTCATCAGTGACTCTTGGAGATTGAGTACCCGGGTGACAAAGCCGGTCTCCACAGGTGTAGCTTGTGTTTTTAAGTGCCATTAATTCACAGCAACTATATTTAATGTACAAGTGTAAGTTAAAAGGGAGGAGGGGACATATGTATTTTTTCTTTTTCGAAAACAAACTTTTTTCAATTGAAGTATAGTTGATTCAGGTGTGCAACATAGAGATTCAGTATTTTTGTAGAATATACTCTATTTGAAGTTATTAGGAAACAATGGCTATATTTCCCTGTGCTGTACAGTATATCCTAGTTGCTTATTGATTTTATACATACTAGTTTGTATCTCTTAACTCCTGTCTTGCCCCTACCCCTGCTCTCTCCCCCTTGGTAACCACTAGTTTTAAAACACACTGTTTAAAAGCAGGCTTATGTCTGACCTTCTATATGTGTCCCTTCTGTGGCACCACAATTGTTTTTATTTAGAGAAAATGATAAAAATGTTAATTAATGATTCTCAATCAAGATTTTTACGTATAATTACATATAAATATATACTATATATTTGTATAAAATACATATTTATACACACACAGCTTTTTACCTCAAATTTTTATATAATTATTAAATGCTTTATAATAACTTCATTTTTGGTACAGAAACCTATTCCTTCAGTCTGTCAGTTTATCTGCTGAGACCAAAAATACAATGCACAGTGTTTGACATTTGTATGTAGTTGATCTCGAGTATGTTCTCTTTATTCCCTTGAAGAGTCAATGTAAAAATGATGTTTGTCATTTCTTCCTATGGGTTTTTAAAATAGAATAATGAACTGAGAGCACAATAACACATACATGTTATTACTGTATAAATTATGACATTTCCTTACAGGATTCAGTGGAATTCGTTGTGATAGAATTTTATAAAATGCTTTTACTTTCTCTAGGTGGCTGGTACTAGCTATTGCCATGGTACGTTTTTATATGGAAAAAGGAACACACAAAGGTTTATATAGAAGTATTCAGAAGACACTTAAATTTTTCCAGACATTTGCCTTGCTTGAGGTAAGTTTTCAATGTCGCTGTTTATCTATCACTGCCATATTTATTTGAAAATACATCAGTTGAGCAAAATTAGTCTTATTTTGCTGATTATTTACTCCCTACAGATGCATTTAAAACTAACGATGACAGGAATTTATTTTATGTTGTATGTTATTGACATGTGATTTTTTTGTGTGTTTGCTTACAGATAGTCCACTGTTTAATTGGTGAGTTTTTGATTTAATTTTTATGTTTGACATAGATTGCATTTCGGGCAGTGGTTGACTTGTTTTTTTCTTTAAGGAATTGTGCCTACTTCTGTGCTTGTGGCTGGGGTCCAAGTGAGTTCAAGAATCTTTATGGTGTGGCTCGTTACTCACAGTATAAAACCAGTAAGTGACACAACACTTTGTCTACTTGAGCCTGCAGGAAAGCTTTCTTATTAATAGGAATCCAAAGTATTAACTGTATTTCAGGAAGCAGAACCCTTGGCCAAAGAAAGGTTGGGTTTGGATGTAAGTGTGATTGTACATTGACTTAGTGTGTTCGTAGAATGGCTTTGAAACACCAGCAAAACCAAAAATTGGCATTTTTATAGCCATATAAATTGGGGTTTTCCAATTAAAAAAATTTTTTTTATTTTAGGCTGCGTTGGGTCTTCGTTGCTGCGCGCGGGCTTTCTCTAGTTGCAGCAAGTGGGGGCTACTCTTTGTTGCAGTGCACGGGCTTCTCATTGCAGTGGCTTCTCTTGTTACAGAGCACAGGCTCTAGAAGCGCAGGCTTCAGTAGTTGTGGCGCATGGGCTCAGTAGTTGTGGCTCGCAGGCTCTAGAGCGCCGGCTCAGTAGTTGTGGTGCATGGGCTTAGTTGCTTCATGGCATGTGGAATCTTCCCTGACCAGGGCTGCAACCCATGTCCCCTGCATTGGCAGACGATTCTTAACCACTGCACCAGCAGGGAAGTCCCTATCCACTCTTTTTTTTTTAAGATTCTTTTCCCATATAGGCCATTACAGAGTATTGGGTAGAGTTCCCTGTGCTATACAGTAGATCCTTATTAGTTATCTATTTTATATATAGTGGTATGTATGTGTCCATCCCAGTCTTCCAATTTATCCCTTCCGCCTCTTTTTTATACTGCAGAAAATCTCTTCCTTGATTTTACTATTTAATCTTCTCCAACAGTGGTATCCCATGGGCATCTTTCCACCCATCTTTAATTAATTCAACCAGCGTGTATTGAGTGCATTCTATACTCCTGGCACTGTGCTTACTTCGGGATTTACAGAAATGAATAAGTCAGTCTCAGCTGTCAGGGGTACTGACCATGGGGGAGTGGGGAGCAGCCCTACAGATGTTGAGTCATTCAACAAGTATGAATTACGTGCCTATTCTGTTCCTGACGCTGTGCCGGGAATCTGGCTATTTATAATACACGTATGGTTCCCGCCTCATGGAGCCTGGAATTGGGAGAGATGGTACACAAGTTGTTGCAGAAATAATTGTTTGATTTTACTAGTGTTAGTGCTTTGAAACAAGAGGCCAGTGTGGATTGCAGTAACCGGCAGACTTGGCCTGACTTAAGGAGTGAAGGAAGGCTTCCCCGAGGAAGGAGTGTATCAGCTGAGTGCTGTAGATATACAAGCGTTTGGCAGACAAATCCTGATAGAAATTGGCAAGTGTTATAATACAGATATGAACACAGTACTGTGAGAACAAGGAAGGGGAGCACGTAACTGCTCAGGGTGAGAGGAGGGGTTTGGGACAAGTTTTCCAGAGGCCGTGGTGGTTAGCTGGATCTTAAAGGTGAGAAAGGGTTTTCCATGGGAAGTATTGATAAAGGGAGGAGCATTCAGGGACTTCCCTGGTGGCTTAAGAATCCGCCTGCCAATGCAGGGGACACGGGTTCGAGCCCTGGTCTGGGAAGATCCCACATGCTGTGGAGCAACTAAGCCCATGCGCCACAACTACTGAGCCTGTGTTCTGGAGCCCGCGGGCCACAACTACTGAGTGTGTGGGCCACAACTACTGAGCCTGAGCTCTGGAGCCTGTGGGCCACAACTACTGAAGCCCGTGCACCTAGAGCCCGTGCTCTGCAGCAAGAGAGGCCACCGCGATGAGAAGCCCACGCACCGCAACGAAGACCCAACGCAGCCAAAAATAAATAAATAAATTTATAAAAAATGAAAAGGGAGGAGCATCCTGTTGATAATTAGAGGGAATGGCGTGTGTTAAGACACATTCAGAGCATTTTCTGGAAATAATACAAAGTTTTGTGTCCCCAGAGAGAGCTGGGGGTGGGGTTGAGTCGTTGCACAAGAAGTCGAGATTTCTGAGCTCCAGCTGTAAAGATCCTTGAACATCACGCTCAGGTGGGAGGGTTTTACCCTGTCCTCCTGTTAAGCAGTGGGGAAGCCATGAAGCTTTTAAATCCCAGGACTAGCACCTTCCAATTTTGTTTCTGTTGGTTTGCTTCTGTGTTTTGCTTTTAAGAGAAAACATCCACCTCTGAAGTGGACACTGCATAGGGGGCTGTGACAGCATTCTGCATGAGAGGTGATCAGGTCCTAAATTGACACCGTGGTAGCGGGGCTGCAGTGAGTGGGCAGATTTGGGAGTTAGTGCTGCAGTAGGATGGGTGTGATTTGACGACCAACAGAAAGTCCGAGGGTCAGATTGTTCCCATACTGGTTTTGAGGGGCTGATGTTGTCCTGGGATGGTTGAGTTATTGGCTGGAGTGAAGGGTGAGACAGAGAACCCAATAGAAATTTGACCATTCCTGTGCTTAGAGAACATTTAAATCGTGTGTCTGTAAAGACTTATTAATGGTGACTGCATTGCATTTTCTGTATTGCATCTGTCTAACCCTAGCTCTCCGTTATAATAAAAGGCACGTACTAAATAATAAACAGAAAATATCTTCGTGGAGAAAGAAGTTCAAGGTTAAACAACGCTGTGGCTTTCTCTGTAATTCTGCAGATCCAGAATGAGGAGAGTGTGGTGCTTTTTCTGGTCGCGTGGACGGTGACAGAGATCACTCGCTATTCCTTCTACACATTCAGTCTTCTCGACCACTTGCCATACTTCGTTAAATGGGCCAGGTGGCGACGATGTCTTGCAGTTTAGTTGCTCTCGGTCCTGTGCATGCGTGTTTTGTGTGCTGAGCTAACACAGAGAATTAAAATGTGTGTCTTAGCCCTGTGTTGCCAGGAGGCTGCTGCTTTTGAAATCAGCAGTGTTACAACTTGCATTCTAAAGGCTTAATTTAATGACCGGGCAACAGTCATATTAACATATATCTTGAGTGAAAGCAATGCCAGACAAACTACGTTAGTGTCCTTAGCCTCTGAATCGGTCATTCATTTTTCCTTGAAAGCAAGATATACATCTTTGGAATTACATTAAATCAACTCTTGGCCAAAAATATGGCATTTTGTTTGATTGACTTAAATTTTTTTTTTGACAACTCACAAAGTTTTTATTCTACAAAACAAAGTTAGGAAAATAAGCTAAAACACTAAAAATAAAGTTTTAAAATAGCCAAGCTTTAGTAACAAGATGCATATTAAAGAAATTATTTGAAACTTCCAGTGCATAGAAATTATTTTAACACAACAGACTTTCATTGAATTAAATACATACTGTTCTTGTAATTGCTAAAAGTGGCCCTTACATCAATCAGTTATTGATTTAAATTACTTTAATAGTCCACCTAGTATCCACAAGTTTTAGTATCTTATATATACAATGTCAACTTTTTTGTGTGTGTATAAAGTAGCAGAGACAGACATTTTAAAAAGTCACCCTTAGAGACTTCCCTGGCGGTCCAGTGGTTAAGACTCCTTGCTTCCATTGCAGGGGGCACGGGTTTGATCCCCAGTCAGGGAACTCGGGGAACTAAGATCCTACATGCTGCATGGCACGGCCAGAACAACAACAAACAAACAAACAAAAAAGTCACCCTTATTTGAAATTGTATTGTTTGTTATGAGGACAAAATTTATATTTCGAGGGTTCTAAACATAGCCCTCCCAAAGCAACAGTTTTTAAAGCAGAAGATGTTCCGTCCTTTTTAAAGTATGCGTTCTTTGAGCAGCTGGTATTTTACAAAGTTATTATAAAAACAACTTATTATTTGTGCCCTTTGGAGAACAAATCACAAACCAGCATAGATTTGTTCATTTCATTCTCCGTGTTGCACTTAGAGTTGAAATAACAATAATAACAGTAACATATGCTGTGTACCTTCTGCATACCTGAGGTGCAGGTGTGAGTGCAACGAAATCTCTGTCCTCTCAAGATGGAAGGAACAGAAAATACAACAACTAACAGGTGTGAGAAATGCCAGGTGGTAAGAAATGCAGGGGAGCAGTTGGGTTAAGAAACGTCTATCCCATATATGTCTATGTAGATAGGTAAATTAGATAGATAGATAGATACGGTAGATAAGATAGATAAGATAGGGAGATAGATAGATATGTATCCCACATAGGTAGAATACAAGAATTTGACAGTATTTTCATTCGTTAAAATTTTTATTAAGCTACAAAAGTAATATGCTTTCACTGTGAAAAACTCTCAAATAGTTTTAGTATATAGAATAAACATGGAAAGTTCCTGTTTGTACTCCTACGTGAGCCCCACTCGCTTTCCTTGGAGAGAGAAAGTTGGGAGTTTACCATCAGACTTTTTCTTAATAACAGCAATGTGAACACACAGATGTGAGTTTTTAAAAACATAAATAGGGGCTTCCCTGGTGGTGCAGTGGTTGAGAATCTGCCTGCTAATGCAGGGGACATGGGTTCGAGCCCTGGTCTGGGAGGATCCCACATGCCGCGGAGCAACTAGGCCCGTGAGCCACAACTACTGAGCCTGCGCTTCTGGAGCCTGTGCTCCGCAACAAGAGAGGCCGCGATAGAGGCCTGCGCACCGCGATGAAGAGTGGCCCCCGCTTGCCACAACTAGAGAAAGCCCTCGCACAGAAACAAAGACCCAACAGCAGCAAAAATAAATAAATTTATTAATAAACTCCTACCCCCAACATCTTCTTTAAAAAAAACAAAACAAAACATAAATAGGATACGATACTTGATTTTTGTTTATATATTGGAGATCTTTTTTTTTTTTTTTTTTGAGATCTTTTTTTAAGTCAGTACAGATCCATTTAGATCTAGCTCTCTAACTCTTAATGCTGCATAATATTCCATAGTATGACTGACTCGGTTCTATATTGCTAGAATTTAGATTATTCCCAGTTTTCTGATGCTATAAATACGCTTTGTGATATTAAAAGCAATGTAATATCCATATTTCCATTATTTTTTAAAACTCTGATATTTGTATTAATTCATAGCTAGCTTATAAAGGTAATTCATAACTAGTGTCAGACTTGTTTTTGCTCTCCTTATACAAAAGGCCTAACATTTTTTATTAATTACTCCTTTTTTAATAACTCATATTATACATGTTCAAATATAATAAATTAGTATATATAAATAACCTAAAAGAATAAAAACCTTTTAAATTGTCTATATTCCCCCACAAAGGATTATCACTCTTAATTATACTATATACCCTTTCAAACGTTTTTATATTCTCTAGCTCTTATTTAGATATTTGTGGCTTACCATTTTGAATATGACAAAATACTTCAAAATTATAGTTGGAGCTTAAACGTTTCGTCTGTCATAAGAAGGTTGCACTACCATTTATAAGCGTTTGGCAAAATTGGAAGTTTGGAATGTAGCTGGATTCTAATCCCAGAATGCATCTCATGCCATTTTGAATGACCTCCGTCTTTCAGACTTCTAGCACCTTTGAAAATACTAATTCATAATATAGTCTCTTTTTATTTGCTGTATTTATAAAATTTGTTTGCGGGATATAATGGTCTCTAATGCTTTGCCCGCCTTTTAGAATGCATTTGCATGTCTTGAATTTCTGGAAAAGTTCCAAACTCTACCATTGCATGTTTAAATTTGCTGTTAGAAATCCTTTGTCACTTGCCTTAATGTTAAACAGGTTACTATAAAATCTTTCAACTTTGAAATGCACATGTTAACATAACACATCACGTCAGTTAAGCATAATCGTGAATAATTATGTTTCATGTCAAAAATCTTAAAGATCCCAACCAGCTGTGTATTTGCCAACCCCATTAAATAACCTAAAATAACATTTATATTTATGTTCCAGTGTTGAAGCTATTCTCAAGTAAAGCTTAAAAATGGCTTCTTATTTATAGAGTTGCCCTGCTGTGATGGTTTGAATATACTTTGATTCTATTTATCTGTCAGACATGTTCCTAGAAAAACCCACTGAATAGAGAAATGCATAATGTTATGTTTTCATATTGATTTCCATTTTAATTTCAAAAATGCAGTTCCTTCAGAAAATTTTTGATGACAATTGGGCATCTGTAAGGAAACATCATGTCTCTTTCTGAATAAGCAGTTAAATCTGTCATGCTGCCATCAGAACTTAGAGAGTTGGTGACATAGAGCCTTTTCAAAGTGCAAGTAAAGTCAAATTGTGTAATTTTTTCCCATTTCATTAAAAATAATCACGTCTTTAAGGCTTTAACCTAGTTTATACTTAGTGTGATATTTTTTCAGTTAAAGAACAATCTTGGGCTTCCCTGGTGGTGCAGTGGTTGGGAGTCTGCCTGCCGATGCAGGGGACATGGGTTCGTGCCCCGGTCCGGGAAGATCCCACATGCCGCGGAGCGGCTGGGCCCGTGAGCCATGGCCGCTGAGCCTGCGCGTCCGGAGCCTGTGCTCTGCAACGGGAGAGGCCACAACAGTGAGAGGCCCGTGTACCGCAAAAAAAATAAAATAAAATAAAGAACAATCTTACCCCCCAAAAAAATTATCTGAGAGTCACATAAAGTTAAAAAAAAATTTAAGAGGTTTGAATGTCTTACTTAAGAAGGGAATATAAAATGCTCAGTTATGTACTTTTAAATTGAGGTAGAAAATCGAGGTTGGAAAAAATTGATTTAAATGATACACACATAACTACCCCAGGCTGGTGAGGAAGCAGGTGGCATGCACAAGGCAAGGAGGGGACACAGAGGGACAGTAGAAGGATCATTTTCTTTCTTTACCAGTTCATCTATTTTGGCAAATAATTCTGCCCCCCTCTGTCCCCTCTTGTCCTTGCATATCCTTGGCACATAGGAATAAGGAAACTCTTAAGAAACGTCATTACCTTGGGCGCTTGAGGCTGTCCTGCGGGTCCACTAGTGGACACTTGTGCAGTGTTCCTCTGACTGTAGGCGGAAGTGATGCTGGGCCCGCTCTGTGTTGGAGGATGCTCCGCAATCCAAATGAACAAACTGTGACTTGGATTTTGACTAGAACTCTCTCAGCTCTCTTTTAAGCAAGCTGACTATTCCTTTAGTGTGCAAATTCAGGAAACGGCCTGTCTTCCTTGTTTTGTCTTGAAAACAGTTTTAGGCAGTATGTTTGTTAGTAGTTACTGACGCTTCAGGTGGTTTTATCAGTTTTCTAAAATAGTCATTCTTTTAATTAGTAACCACAAAGCGTTTTCCACATGTCTCCAAACAACGACTTTGGCAATTTCAAGATTTAGATATAAAATTAGGATCATAACTGGTCTTTTTTAAAAACACAGCATTTGATCAACAAATGACTAACTGCAGGGGAAAAAAAATCAGTATGATTCCAGGTGTCAAAGCAGTTACTTTTACAATGCTTACATTTACTTTACAATACACTATAATAGTTATAGTACTTGTATACTTTATTATACTTAAAAAACTGCATCAATCAGTCACTGACTTTAAAATGTATTGTTATTTCAGTCCTGTAAAGTAAGTTGACTTCTTACTTTATTAAGATCTTGCCATTAAAATGGAAACTACTATAAGAAAAAAAAAGATAATTAAATTAATAAGCAAATGATTAAAGTGAAAAAAACTTAACCTTGTTACGTGAGGTTAACATAAGTATGTATAGAAAGGAGAATTTTTAAGCTTAAATAAAGTAGTAGCAAAAGAATCATGATATAAAATCCAATAATTATTCTAGAAAATAATTGTCAGGTTTTTCTTTCTCCAGATACAATTTTTTTATCATCTTATATCCTGTTGGAGTTGCTGGTGAACTTCTTACAATATACGCTGCCTTACCATATGTGAAGAAAACAAGAATGTTCTCAATAAGACTTCCCAATAAATACAATGTCTCTTTTGACTACTATTATTTTCTTCTTATAACCATGGCCTCGTATATACCATGTAAGTATGTCTCTATTAGTAGTATACTTTGATTTAGCATATGCTGTCAAAGTTTTTCAAAAGATGTCATAAGATGCCAGATTAATAAACAAGGAAAATTAGTGTCTTAAAAATGCATCAAAACCTCCGTTCAGTGCCACATGTATTCATAATGTGAAATAACTGAAGGGTGAGTTGTGAGAAAAAAAGGTAAGTAAATTAACACACAAATGATTGCCTTCTCAAAATCACTTAAAAATAAGCTTAGTATGATTTATGTTTTTAAAGAAAAGATAAAGCCTGCAGTGAACTCTTTGAAAGCATTTAGAAATTATGTATCTGAACATGAACATTTTATCCAAGAAAATCTGAGGTCATTTCTATTCATTAAGCACATACTTGGAAAGATCATCCATACTAGAAAATAATAAAAAAGCTGCTTTTCTTAAAATATTTTGAATAACTCAGTCTTTCCACTAATTTCTCCTCACCTTTCAATAGGTGCAATGCATTGGTGAGACTCTATTCATTTCATTTAAATACAAAGTGGTATATTTTTAGGTCAGATTTTGATAATCACTAGCAGGAAATATGAAGATAAAGCAAAGCTGTTGTTTGCCCTCCTCAATAAAGTTAGAGACTCCGGGGTCAGTGCGGGGGGGAAAGAGAAATGAGAAATGTTTATAGAATCTAAAATCGACATTGACGTAATATGAAATATTTCATCTAAAGAGGATGAACATAAAATGTGGCCACTTCCTTGGGACCTCCAACTTTTAAGTTTTTCCAAAATCAAAATTGCCTTGATGGTCATATAGTGATTTTATTCCCCTCATCTTCTCCCATCTCAGCCTGACTCTCCTCCGACTATCCACCAGGGCCAGTTCAGGAGGGCTCACGGGTGGTGTGCCTATGACACTTGTTTCTTCCCCTGCTTTGCGCAACATCTAGTGAATGTTGGAGGTCTGGAGCAGAGCCAGACCTGTCCTATCATAGTTACAGGTTCAGGTCTTGGGTTGCCTTTTTTTCCTCACAGCCACTGAGGCATCTCTGTGGAAACCCAGGGCCCAAGAGATCATGGTTTGAAACCATCAAACCAGTAACTTGTGACTGTGCATTTTCAGGTGTCCTGTGAAGACCAGCCTTTGCCAGTAGCTGCTTCTCAGTTTAGGAGGCTGTTGGTTACCTGAGAGCCCCACCTGCTGGAGGATCAGCCAGCCAGGGGGGTGTTTTCCACCTCAGTATTAGTAGTAATAGCAACTAATTATACTTTGCTTATTAAATCCTTTGCTAATTACAAGTATAAACGTACATTTTGAACACTTAGTGCTCAAAAGAAGTCCTTTTAGTTCCCATTTATCAATGGGGCCATTAGAGATTAGAGAGGTTAAGAGAATTGCTTTAAAAATCGCTCAGCTAGTGAATAAGATCAAGGTTTGAACTCAAGCCCATACTTCTTCTAAACTACTCAAGATGTTATAGAAGTATTTGCAAATATCGGTCGGTTAGCTTTAAGTCTATATGGCCTGAATATATTTAGGCCCTTAGGTATAATATGATGGTTACATTAATGAAGGTTGGATACCTAAATAAAAAAATAAAATCTTTTATGCATGTTGGCTCCATTTGAGCTAAGTTCAAGAAGTAGTTACCCACAGTTACCTAAGCAAGATATTCAAAGCTTGTTTTGTCATTAGGTTCATTAGTTTTGGCTATTCTGTTCATCGTTTTCAGAGATATTTGTATACTTGTACTGTTTGTAGCTGATGTTAATTTGTTCATGCACCAACATTTACCCTATAATTTAAAGTACTGGTTCAGATTGGCTCAAAATAATTCTCCAGATTTGACAGGGTGGATGACCATTTGTCTAGCTGACCTAATACATATATATTTGTGTGTGTGTACCAGACTACCCTTATGCCCAGCCAAGAGGGGCTTTTGCTCTGGGCCCAGTTTTAGATAGAGGGCCGTGTCCTGGCTCACTGCTGGTCACCACTCCACACAGGACCCCCTTCCTTCAGATCACATCCTGGAAACCCGGGACCATGGAATTTGCAACCCAGAGGGCACTGAGCGCGCATCTAGACTGCATAGCTCTCTTCCCCAGTCTGTTCTCCTGGGGGTTATAGCACCGTTACCTGTGTACACATCCCTGAGATCAGGGGGCAGCTGTTTGTGAGGGGGGTGGATGCAGCTGGGCTGTGTGGCCTTGGACATCCACACAGATGTTCACGAGACCCCTCATGGTACAGGACAGCCGATGGAATGGAGAGAAGGGGCCAGGTGGGGCAGCTTTCCTTGTGCAGCACTGTTCCGGCACGGTGTTCCGAAGAGTTATAGAATTCTAAATTCAGATATGGCCTTCCAGGTCATTATGAAGAGATATTTATCAAAATATTTAAGTTTGCTGAAAAGACTGACAGTTGATGGCATTAAAATATTTAGGCATATGGTATGTGGCCCTGAGCCCTGTAAATATTAGGGGGGTAGTAGCAACTGTATATGATGTGCTTGCTTTCAAAGGCCGCCATGTTTAAGAGGTTTCAAGTATAAAAGATTTCCAACCATAGCTTACCTTCTCTGTTTTCTTTTTTCAATTAAGTGTTTCCACAACTCTACTTTCATATGTTACGTCAGAGAAGAAAGGTGCTTCACGGAGAGGTGATTGTCGAAAAGGATGATTAAATGATCCCTACAACAAGGTGCCTTTTCCAGAATAACCAGGATTACTTGAGTCCAAGTTTTAATAATAAGAATAAACAGCGTCATGAAATATTGAGGATTGTGTTATTTCTTAAACTATAACTTGGGACACGTGGTATTTGCCCATATTTGTCTTCAGATTGTGCCAGGTCCGTTTTCTCCAAGAACTATGCAAGTATTTATTATCAACTCCTGGGTAGGTGATGATCATAAAAAAAAATAATTGGGTGTATTACCTGGAAAAAAAAAACTTTTGTTAGCTTTTGAACTAAAAATAAGTTTTACTAAATTTTTTTTGCAGCATATGTTCAAAGCTCTTGAAATCAATATTTAGAAATTAGTTTAATGATTTAATATTATGATGCCTGCCAGTGATATTTACGTGATATTTATAAATGAAACTAAATACAGAATTATAATAACTGTTAATAATGTATTAGCATTTCTTGAACCCAAGGTCTATTTCTCTCAAGTTATAAGGTAGCATTTTTGATTAATAACAGTTTTTGGAAACATAGACGTAGTTTGCTATGGTAAATCTTTTGATCTAGATAAAGTAGTCATATAAAAAGCCCAAAATATTCAAGTAGGTGTCACAGTTGGAAAATATTCTTTGGAAATATGTTTAGGCCACTGAAATTATACTCCTAAGCAAGTTTATTTTTATTTGAATTAACTACTCAAGGTCAAGCTTTTCAATTGTAAGGATTTTAAGGGATTAGAAAGAAAGAATGTATGTATATACTTGGCCTCACTTGTAAAAAAACATAATAACGTTGAATCTGATGGTAACACTGTGTCTGTTACATTCAGAACTCTGGCTGAAAAAGGCTGCTCTATACCGTGGAATCATCTAATAAAAAATCATCTTGTGACAATCCCTTTGTGGTACTTAGGTAACAAAATGTTTTAGGGTATGATCTGAAATAGACTTCATTTTATTCTGAATTCCACTGAATAGCAAAAATCTTACGGTAAAGCTTCTGTCCACGGGTTGAATAGAAAGATACACTGAAGAAAATCTAATAATGCTTTAGTTCTAAAAATGTTTTAACTCTTAAAAATGTCCTTAAAAAATTTCCCCCTTATATTAAGGTATGCTGCTTTCCTGGCCTGTTTTAGAGACACTATTAAATGTGTGCCTTTAAAAGAAAAGGAACTTTTGGCCTGCTACAGATATGTAGGTGTAATTTTGGCTTTAATTGTTCTGTATTCTTTGCATTTACAATCAGCATGTAACTTTACACTTTTCAGAATTGCTTGTTTTGTGTTACTACCTCCTTTTCAAATGATTTCATGTGGAGATTTGTAGTGCAGCATAGTTTTGCAAACGTACATTTTAGATAACTTGATTTTTAAAAAGGTGCTATTTCTCTTATTATGTTACATTTTTAATATTTCCTTTGCAGGATTAGATTACGGATTCTCAAAAACGCTGATGTTCATTCTGCGTTTACATGGCTTTGATCGTTTTCATCTTGAATTCTTATACGGAAGAAATTTTCAGGGACTTTTTCCTTTTGGTAACATAGTATAAGAAGCTCACATATTTATCTTGTTAGATGCCTGTCTTATGAAAAATATTTTCAATCCTTTCCCTAAAATTTGCATTAATTCAACTTGTACTCCCTACCAGCAGCTGTAATTCTTTTCTTCTCCCTTAAGTGATGGAATATCTTGAAGTAGGAATTGTGATCAACTTTAATAAAAATGAAATACGTCAAACTATTCAGGGACTATATTAATATACTCAGTGCATGCCGAAACTTTAGACTTAGTTTATCTTTTTTTTTTTTTTAAAGAAGATGTTGGGGGTCAGAGTTTATTAACTAATTTATTTTTGCTGTATTGGGTCTTCGTTTCTGTGCGAAGGCTTTCTCTAGTTGTGGCAAGAAGGGGCCACTCTTCATCGCGGTGCGCGGGCCTCTCACTATCAGGACGTCTTGTTGCGGAGCACAGGCTTCGGACGCGCAGGCTCAGTAGTTGTGGCTCACGGGCCTAGTTGCTCTGTGGCATGTGGGATCCTCCCAGACCAGGGCTCGAACCCGTGTCCTCTGCATTAGCAGGCAGATTCTCAACCGCTGCGCCACCAGGGAAGCCCCTAGATTTAGCTTATCTTCAGGATCTTTTATTTCAACAAATTCTAAGCTGTCTTTTGTGTAGAAAATAAAGTGCTTAAATGGTAGTTTCATTTTAAAAAGAGAGTATTTGGAAGTCCTTTGCACTTGTCTGCTGTGACAACATTTTCTTTTGAAAATCTCCCAAAAGCGTTCCTTTGCGTAGGCAAGTCAGGCTTGAATCAAATAGACCTTGAGGGCTTCCCTGGTGGTGCAGTGGTTAAAGAATCTGCCTGCCGGTGCAGGGGACACGGGTTCGAGCCCTGGTCCAGGAGGATCCCACATGCCGTGGAGCAGCTAAACTCATGCGCCACAACTACTGAAGCCCGCATGCCTGGAGCCTGTGCTCCGCAACAAGAGAAGCCACCGCAGTGAGAAGCCCACGCACTGCAACGAAGAGTAGCCCCCACTCGACGCAACTAGAGAAAACCACGCAGCAACGAAGACCCAATACCCTATAATGCCTATATGGGAAAAGAATCTAAAAAAGTGGATATATGTGTATGTATAACTGTATCACTTTGCTGTACACCTGAAACTAACACAACACTGTAAATCAACTATACTCCAATAGAAAAATAAAAATACATTTTATTTTTTGATTTAGGATAGTGTCTTACCCCTATATTTTTAAATGCAGTTGTTCTTAAATCCACTTAACACTTCGTGGGTTTTACTTTTTAGGATAACGACTAGACAAATGGATTTCAGATCACAGCTTTTATAAGAGTGATCCTAGGACCCCAGAGTCTCTCCCTTGGAGGCTTTGCATCAGTGGCTGTAGGGCTGAGGAATCTACATTTCTAGCAAGGTGCTAGGTAGTTTGATGCAGGCAGTTGAGTTTCCACCACCCCTTTAAGAAACACTGCCACAGAGAAATATCAGGGGGCGGAGGGAGGTGACTTCTTACAAATGCCATATTCCGTGTACTTAATAAAACAGAAAAAAATCAGCATTCCATGTTCTATTGTCTCTAACCAAAATGAACACCATAGCTTTAAGTTTATACAAATGAAAAACTCGATATTTGCATAGGGTGAAGTAGTAAGACATTTTGTATGTGCTCTTTAAAGCATATGTTATTTTATAGCCATGTAATTGATCTGTCCATTCACTTAAGTAGTGTAGGGCAATAAGACAGAGAACAGTAGTAAAATCCAGAGCAGTAATCAGGTTTTTTTCTTGTACTGAATTTAATGATATGAAATAAATGGACATCATAGTTTCAGTAGTTAAAAACTATGCTAGGGCTTCCCTGGTGGCGCAGTGGTTGAGAGTCCGCCTGCTGATGCAGGGGACACGGATTCGTGCCCCGGTCCGGGAAGATCCCACATGCCGCGGAGCGGCTGGGCCCGTGAGCCATGGCCGCTGAGCCTGCGCGTCTGGAGCCTGTGCTCCGCAACGGGAGAGGCCACAGAAGTGAGAGGCCCGCGTACTGCAAAAAAAAAAAAACAAAAACAAAAAAACTATGCTAAATGATTTTAGTTCAATAGTATTGTTCATTGAACAGAACTTCTAGTCTTTTGTTTTTTGGTCAATAACCTAAACACACACACACACACACACACACACACACACACACGCCTCTTAGGAATATATTCAGGATTGTGAAAAACGTATATGTTCCTGTTTTTGAGAAATATGCACAACAGAAAGTAATTATAATTTGCCTGAGTGATTTATGACTTAATCATCAGTTGACTAAAATAGATTTGTGGCTAGATGTGTACGTTCAGAAGCTAGTTTTATTGAGTATACTCTAACTGAACTTTATTAAAACCTTTACAACAGAAATTAATCTTAAGAACTGAGGAAATGGAAAGATTAATTTACATTAAATGTACTCAAGAAGAAAAAAATGACTTAGTTTTCATCTGGGAGAATGTTGATATTTGAGCATCAAATTTTTTTTTTAAAGCTACAACTTTGTGACTTGTATGCATAAGAATTTGCTCTAAGATTAGGTATTACTTTTTTGTTTCAGTTCCAAAATCAACATATATGGGATAATTTATATAGAAACTGATTTTGTAGCATTAAAGATGTATCACATTTTAGGGGCTTCCCTAGTGGTGCAGTGGTTAAGAATCCTTCTGCCAGTGCAGGGGACATGGGTTCGAGCCCTGGTCCGGGGAGATCCCACATGCCGCAGAGCAACTGGGCCCTTGCGCCACAACTACTGAGCCTGTGCTCTAGAGCAAGCCGCAACTACTGAGCCCGAGTACCACAGCTACTGAGCCCGTGTGCCTAGAGCCCGTGCTCCACAACAAGAGAAGCTACCGCAATGAGAAGCCCATGCACCCTAACAAGGAGTGGCCCCCGCTCTCCGGAACTAGAGAAAGCCCTCGCACAGCAACGAAGACCCAATACAGCCAAAACTAAAAACAAATAAATAAATAAAAATTTTAAAAATGTATCACATTTTAAAAATGGAAATTAAAATTTCAGAAAGTTCAAAATTTGAGGATTTTTTTTTTTTTTTGCAGAAGAGTTCATACTATCTGTACTAGGTAGTATGAACTAACAGTGTGATAGCAAAAGTTAGGTATGAGCATAGCTAGTGAAAAATGTTTTTAAAAACAGGTTTTAAAAACGTTGGTTATCTCATAGGCTGTACATGTTCATAGTTACAAAGCATTTTTGGCTCTGAAAAGTTCCTAATTATTATTATGCTTATGGAATTGATCTGCTTTATGTAAATGCATTCAGATAGTTTTTGAAGAAGTGGGTTTTTTTTGTTTTTTTTGCGGTACGCGGGCCTCTCACTGTTGTGGCCTCTCCCGTTGCGGAGCATAGGCTCCGGACGCGCAGGCTCAGCGGCCATGGCTCACGGGCCTAGCCGCTCTGCGGCATGTGGGATCTTCCCGGACCGGGTCACAAACCCGTATCCCCTGCATCGGCAGGCAGACTTCCAACCGCTGCGCCACCAGGGAAGCCCTGAAGAAGTGTTTAAAAATATTTTAGATGCATATATACCTTGTGAACCCTCGAGTTTGCTTATTTTTTTAATTAAAAATTTTTTTAATTAATTTTTTATTGAAGTATAGTTGATTTACAATGTTGTATTAGTTTCAGGTGTATAGCACAGTGATTCAGATATATATATCTGTCAGATTCTTTTCCGTTATAGGTTATTACAAAGTATTGAGTATAGTTCCCTGTGCTGTACAGTAGGTCCTTGTTGGTTATCTATTTTATATATAGTAGCAGAGTTTGCTTATTTTAAAATACGTGTTTCATTCAGTAAACATTAAAAGAAGAAAAGAAGTCATTGCCACATTCATTTTAAACTTTTATGAAATTAAGGCTGAGTTGTTTTAGTACTAATTCTAGCCTTGTAGTGAATGAAATGGATTAATTTAAAGCTATAAATATTTCTTTAGGGGTAAAATGTACATAGATTTATTTCTTGACAAATATTAACAAAATAAAATTATAAACAATACTGTAGGTTATTTTTACTAGATTCTGATGGCAGGTATTTTTAAATTCATCAGCCACTTTCAGTGAAAGAATGGTGACACTTGTAACAGCTAAGAACTGGGACCTGGGAGTGAGACCTGTGCTAGATTTTGGGGGAAGTAC
The DNA here is from genome assembly GCF_003031525.2 of Neophocaena asiaeorientalis asiaeorientalis. Classification (NCBI taxonomy): domain Eukaryota; kingdom Metazoa; phylum Chordata; class Mammalia; order Artiodactyla; family Phocoenidae; genus Neophocaena; species Neophocaena asiaeorientalis. Next base: position 2,295,912 of record NW_020173682.1, on the reverse strand, counting down.
TTAATTTTCTGAAGATTCTGAGTCCTCATCCATAAAATGGGGTAAGGAATTGTCTGAGTTGCAAATGAGATATCTATAACCGTGTAGCGCAGAGCTTGGCAAATAGATGTAATCAATTAATGACAATTTGCTTTTAATGGTTTTGTAACATCTATATTGTGCCAGGTGAAATTTCTGAAGTCATATCAAACCCATTTACTTCTGGGGTAGAATTTAATATCACTTCCAGAGAATTGTTTTGGTGGAATTTTCTTTTCCTATACTTTTTCTGTTTTTATCGATTTGAACGATGGCTTCGATTTAGCTATTTTTCTTATCTTGAATTAGAAGGAGAAAGCTATAATTTCATTTAGTAGGGGAACAGTGGAGAGGAGCTACCTAGGCGTTGGTCTCTTTTAGGATGTAAGTGGTATCCCGATTGACAAGACTTTTGATAGTGAATATTTCAAATAAGGCAGAAGCTGTAGTGAGATATTTTCCAGCCAGCCTGGCCCCCTGGCAGTGCTCACAGGAGTGGGGCGCAGGCTTTGATTCACTGACAGGAGTCCCTGGGCTGAAAGAACTATCTTTACAACAGAAGATCTTTTAAGAGAATTCTGTTATGTCAGCGTATTATTAATAACTTGTATTAATAGAAGAATGTAAAAGTGTTACAGGTTTCTCAAATGAAGAGTTCCTTGATCAGAGTGGGATGAAATAATTTTGCTCCGAAACGCCTCGTTAATCTGCCATTGTTAGCAATAAGATGATTCTCCAAAAACCTTAAGCTCATCATAAGTCCCCATTTTAAAAAATTAGATATAAATCTCTGACATCCTAAATGGTGTGCAAAATCTAGATGGTAAATCATCTTCTCTCGTGTCTAATCTGAAGAGCTAGGTGACCACATTGGTCAGAGTTGACCGAAGGCATATGGTCCAGCTGTTACGGTTTCAGATGACTCAAGTTCACGGGTTTTGGAGGGAACATTGCAGCTTCTACTGGCTGTTGAGAAAGGTCAAAATTCAAACAATACAGAATGACCTAGAGTAAAAAAGTGTAAGTTTCTCTTCACTTTTTCCCTTTGTTCCAATACTTCAGGCATTAATAACAGTTTCGTATCTTTTTAGACCCTTAAAAAACACACATTTATTCTTTCTCTTCCCCTTTACACACACACACACACACACACACACACAAATTGTTACATAAATGGAAATAATCTAAACATGTATTATTTTGCTTGCATGTCTTGGAGATTTCATGTGTGTACATATGTATGTGTACATGCTACTTCTTAATATGTATTTCTCCATTGATGGACATTTTTGTCGATAATCTGTAATCATTGATAGGTACACGAAAATAACATGAGACGGTAATGCTGACAATCGTAGTATCAATATATAACATTTACTGACATTTATTGTGTACCAGGCCATGTGTTAACTTATCTCACTTAACAACCAAATGAGGTGCACATATTATAATAAATATTTTACCATCGAAGGATCAGGCTCAGAGACGTTAAGGAACAGCCCCAAGTACTTTTAGACCTTTTTACGGATGTACACATGTAAGAGAGATTCCTAGGTGTAAAACTGTTAGGTTAAAGAGGACACCCGTTTTAAATTCTGATGGATACTACTGAATTGTGTTCCAAAAAACCTGTGTCAGTTTAATCCCAACAGCAAGGTATGGGAGCACATATTTCTTCATATTCTTACACTAAACAGTGTAAATCTTTTCATTTTTTTCCCTTTTATATTTACTTGATTATTTCAGTTGAACGTATCTTCAGATCTTTATTGGTTATTTGTATTTTTTTCTGGGAATTGTCCTTCCATATTGTTTGCCCACTCTTCTTTTGAATTGGTAGTCTTTTTTATTGCTATGGAACAGCATGTATGTTATGTACACGCCTTCTTTGTCACATGTGTTTCTGTCTATGGTGTGCTCATAATTAACTTGTTTATGATGGCTTCTGTCTTATAGGAGATTTCAGTTTTTATGTACAAAATCTGCCAATATTTTCCCTGGTTTTATGTTTTGCTTAAAAAGACCTAGACATCTCAAAACCTTAAGTACAATTTCTTATTCTTCTACGGCCTGTGTAACTTCCTTTCCATTTGAAATTTTGAGTGTTCTGCTGTAGGGTAGGGTAAGAATCTAATAATTGTGCTTTTACCCGCATGAACCTCAACTTGTAACAGCATTCACTGAACAAGACCTTCCTTCTTCTCACCGAAGCGGGGTGCGGCCTGCGTCAGTGTCAGGGGAACGTTTCATTTCCGCGTGATCTGAGTCTACAATACTGTCGTGAGACAGAGGAAGAGACTCTTGGCCTCGTCACACGTGGAGGTGATTTGTGTGTTGCGGTTCCCATTCTTTCCTCTATTTTTGTCTCCGTGTCTCTTCCAGTACAAGCATGGGTCTGTTTTCACTCTGAGATTGGAATATGTGTTTGGCGGAGGTGTGTTTCGTGTCTCAGCCCATCAGTGACGGTGCTGTGGCCCAGAAATGCCCGGGGCACTCACCTTGGCCCGTGCCACCTGTGGGAGCCCCACAGACACTCCACTGGCTGCAGCCCATCTTGTGATGGCGTGGCCAGCCCAGCCCATCTTGTGGTTCTCGTTATGGTTACCAAAGGCACCTCAACAGCCATCAGGGAACTTTGGCAAAACAAGTTTCATGACTCACAGGTCCTGGAGGGTCACAAGGACACATCCCAGGGCCACACGGCAAGGTCGTGGGGAGAGAAAGAGAGCAAACTTGGGTTCTGCCTTTACGGGGGGAAAAGCGAGGTCACTCAAGTGCTCAGTTATCTAGGTCACCCAGGGCTTTCGAAAAGGGGAACTTCACGGATGCAGGGGGGCCTGACTTCATCCAGTCGTGTTTCTGGCACTGTGTGTATTCAAGATAGATGACTTTGAAGTAGATGCTTCAGCTATCAGAAGCTTAAGGTCAGGTACCTACATGACAATCAAAAACGCCGTACCCTACAAGATGAAATAGAAAAAATCCATTATGATCTGATTTTGCTTATTTTTTCCCCTTGTAAGGGCAGGCCTCTGTTAGAAATGGTGTTTTGGGGGGCCATTTATGCATCTAGAGAGGAAAGAGCCACCTAGGTTCTAAAATCTCTTACCTTTGTGTAGGCGGTCTAGAAATCCTTTAGTGGGACAAACAGAATTTTAATCTGGAAATAGCCATATGGTAGAAGATTTTCGTTTTTCTTAAAGAGTAAGATTTAAAAATCGAGTTCCCTCCATGTAAAAATCCCCAAGGTCTTTTGCTAATGTGGGAAAAAGCAAGGGGGTGGACTAGTGTGTGTAAGGTGCATGTTTTGTTTAAAAAGTGGGAAGAGGAGAAACATCTTATATTTGTATGTATATACAGAAACTCTAGAAAGATATCTAATAAAATACAGATGGTTTTTACCCATTGGCGACAGAGATGGGGGTGGAACTGGCCAGGTGTGGAAACAACCTGAGACGAGACTTCTTGCTGGTGACAATTTTAAACTTTCTAGTTTGTGAGCCACGTGAAAGTATTACCCATTTTTTTTTTTTTTTTTTTTTTT
>NW_020173682.1:2276951-2292305 GCF_003031525.2 Neophocaena asiaeorientalis asiaeorientalis | reverse complement strand
AGGAGAATGGGAAGTGTCTATCGTGTTTCCCAATGATTTGTTAAATTATGAACTTTACCAGAACAGGTTCGTGGGTGTGTGAGTGGCTGAAGCAAGACTGCCTGCAGTGAATTGAAATGTGGATGAGAAGCATTTTTACTGTATATTACTGAGTGAAGAAACCACCCCAGGACTTCCCTGGCAGTCCAGTGGTTAGGACTCAGCACTTTCACTGCCGAGGGCCCGGGTTCAATCCCTGATCAGGGAACTGAGATCCAGCAAGCTTTGCAGCATGGCCAAAAAAGAAAAAAAAGAAAAGAAAAAGAAACCGCCCAAAACGTAGTGGCTTAAAACAAGTCATTTTACTCTCCCACCGGCCTGAGTTGACTGGGCTCAGCTGGGCAGTTTCTTTACTCCATGTGATGTCAGCTGAGGCTGGAGTCACCTGGGGACTCAACTGGGTCAGAGCATCCATGATGACTTGCACCTGGGAGCTGAGCTGGGGCTCTTAACTGGCTTTCCTGGGTACGGACTTTCGGTCTGGCCTTGGCTTCTCCAGGGTAGCTGGGTGCAGAGAGGCTGCGTACCCAGAGCAAGGAGGGGACGCTGTTTTCATAAAGGTGAGACTGAGAACTGGTCCAGCATCACTTGCAGCCCATTCTGTTGTTCAGGCAGACCTAGGACCAGCCCAGAGTCAAGGGGAGGGGACATGAAGCCACCTCGAATGGGGAGAGTGACAAATCATTTATGTCCATCTTTAAGCAGTCGCAGGAAGCCTTTGCCAGAAATTAATTACAACTGAAACATCCCCTGCACAACTCATATTAAAAAAAGTCCTAGCTGAGAGAATTACAAACTTATTTGCAGAAAATTTTAAGATTATGACTAACAAAAAATCTGCATGCCCACCCCCTGTGGAACAAGGAGGAATGTAACAGGCAACTTAGTCCAAAATGTTTGGGTAGCTTGAAAAACTGTGTTTAGTGAGTTTTGCTTTGGAATAATGCCCTCTGCTTACCTTGACGGAAACAATAAACCATCACAGGCAATCTGCTTGTGCATTTCTCTCAGAGTATGGAAAATATCCTCTACATTACCTATGTGAAGAGCATTAAAGATTTTTTTTCCAAATCCTAGTGCTAGGAAATCTTTACTTTCTGTGAAGAACTGATACGATTGTTTCTTATAGTCAATGCAAAACTGATTATAAAGAACATCCGAAAAATTTACAGGTCCAATTTAATAATACTGTAGTGTACGACCTGCATAAATTTGTGTTAACTACACCTTAGTGATGATTTTCTATACCAGCTAGATGTTCCATGAGGTGAATTGCTATCTATTTCTACTTTTCCAGTTTAATGTATGGTCCTTATAAATCTTCTAAAATCTTTTGTAAAATAAAATAGCACATGAATGAATAAAGGGAACAACGACAAAAACATTGTTAGGTGGATAGAGATAAGACATCTTAAATTTATACCCTTATGACTGAAAGCCAGAGTTTGTTTAGTAGGAAGGCTAGAACAGAAGAACATTGAGTCTCTTAGCACCTGAAGAGATCTTAGAGGAATTAGAAAGGGGATGCTGGAGGTCCCAAAGATACTTCATCTCTCAAAAACTCTTGGTTAGAGCTACCCTGTTCTTTACATTGAGAAAAAGAGGGATTTTCTTAATCCAATACCTAGTACCTACAAAGAGCCTACAGCAGACATACTGAAGGGTGATCTAGTGAATGTTTTCCTTCTTGTAACAGGACACGTATGTCCGCTATTACATTTTCAATTCAGCTTTGTTCTGGAGGTCCTGCCTAGTAGAAGAAGGGGAGTAAAAGTATGAGGAGGAAGGAGACAAAGCTGTCGTTCTTCACCGATGATACTGCAGAAACTAAAGCAGCCAATGAAGTATTCCTGGTTATCAGGAACAGAGGAGAACGAGAGCTGGGAAAAAGATTGCAGAATTAAAAATGTAAGTGACAAAACAAAAGGGGACATACTGGCTTGTAATGGAGGCTTGTAGCCATCTCCCAAATCTGTTCTCTTTTATGGTAATTGAACCCTTGACTTACAACTTGCCACGGAGAATAAGGGTATTGCCCAGGGTCTCTTACAGCTAGGTGAGCCTGTATGACGAAGTTCTAGTCACACTAGCATGTGATGAGAAGTGGCACATGCGGCTTCCAGTAAGCGTGCTCTTACTGGAATGTGGATGCAGTGGCAGCCATCCGTTTTGGAGCGTGATGCATCTTGGAACTCCCTAGGAATAGCAGAGCAATAGGAAAAAGGAACATGGATCTCTCCCATCATGGAGCAGCCATAGGGCCGCTGGATACAACTGTGCAGTTGGACATGACGTTAGTGGGTACACGTCGCAGAGACCACAGCGTGAATATGACCCCATAGAGTGGTGCGACAGACATCAGGAAAAGTGGGTATCCTGCACAACCACACACAGTGTCCCAGCGTCACCCGCTCCAGGTGGGGCTACCCCGAGGAGTAAGTCTTGGGAAGCTTACACCTAGGCTATTTCAAATACTGTTACTTTGGATCTCTGCCACAGGTGCTGAACCTCCGTTACAGTTCATACAAGATTCTAAATTGGGAATAGGGTGTAGTGTCCTTTAGCAAAGAAAGGAAGTCAAACAGAGTAGTAGCCAAGGGGCAAGATGAATTTCACATTTGTCGAGTGAATGCTCTGTGCGAAGATCTACGGTAAGAGCTGGTGGAAGATACGTGAAGGACAGTTCTTGTCCTCCAGGAACTTAAAGTCTAGTGAGGAAAAACCCATCTATAAACTTCAATAACTTTCGGGAATATAACCCTCAAGGGATTTATAGTCTAGTAAAGAAAAATATATTTATACCAGTAATTTTAATACATGGCAATGAAGTGTGGCTCTGAGGCAGTAATCGAGTAGGAAGAGACATTTATACCAATAATATTAAGCGGGTACTGGAGGCATCCCTGATGCTAAGCAGAGTATAATTAGCTAGCCCCAAGTTTCCAAATCACAACGTTCATCAGCTTTCCCTTCAGATAGCCTTAAGTTACGAGACACAGTACTAATTTTTCTATTTCCGTGCCCTAAGACATCTGGCTTTCTGCAGCACGTAAGCAGTTTGCCTAGTGTATTTGAAAGAATTCTTCTTAGTAAAAGAGAGAGAAAAAAATCAATTTATTTTTATTTGCACACAGATGAAAACATGGTTGGCCTCAAAGGAAAAAAAAATCTAATTTATTTTACAGTGGTTTCTAAATATTACTCCAGAGAGACTTTTATTTATTTATGGAGAGTATCAATATGACCTTTAAGAAACTTACATTATTTTGGTGGTGGTGTTCTAAACAGACTATGATAATAATAATATCCAATAAAAGAAAATGAATTTGAAAAATAACGTGTGTGTGTACTGGTTATGTGTGGGCGGGGACCAACCACAAGTTCTGCAAGTCTTTTCTCAATATTAAGACTGTTGTCGCTGGAGTAGCAATTTGCTGTTTCAGCCCACCATGGATATTTATTAAGGATCTATTCTGAGCAGTGCTCTGCTGGGCGCTGTGGAAATGTGGTTAATAAAACAACTTCTGCATTCTCATACAGTAGGCCACTGCCCAAAAGGAGGTATAGAAACACATACTCATAAATAACCAATACAGAGTACTAGGTAGAGGCCCAAGGAAGTGCGAGTATGTTGGGGAGGATACTTCTTTTGTATTAAAAAAATTGATTTACAGAAAGGGGTGGTAGGTGGAATTTGCCTCTCAGGGTCAGGTTTGCTGACCCTGTTCTAGAAGAAGAGAGACTACAGGTGAGGATCTTCTCTTTTGGATGACAAAGGACAACCTTAGTTCGGATCCTTTTCTTCCCTGGGTAGCTCAGTTTGTTCTAAGACAGTATGTCCCCTTAGAGTACATTCCCAGCCTAAAAGTCATCGCCATGGGAATATGGGCTGTGATCATCTGTTATAGCTATTTTGGTCCATGAAAAAGGGGTCATGGAATCTATTTCTTTGCCTGTATTGGAGATATGGTAAGGAAAGAGTCCATGGTCTCATTCTCCAGCTGTTGGCCAGTCTGGCAGGAGGCTCGCTGGTCAGCATCTCAGAGTCTAAGAGCAAATCTTTAACCACATTTCTATGTACCAGGGGAAAGATGAATTCTTACTGGGTGAAGCTTAAAGGACTTCATCGGAATGATGGGCATTAAGGATTGGAAACATTCCAATACGCAGAGTTAGAAGTGAGTTTGGGGCTGGGGCAGGTTTGGAAAGAAGGAGGGGGTAGTGCAAACCTATAAAACTAAGAGGCCAGAGCATATACAACAGAACCAACAGGCACACAGTGGGCAACTTAATAAGACGCATGGCTAAAAGGTCCGTTGTGTGGATTCTTGCCCCGTGGAGAGTCATGGTCTTTATTCAGCAGGCAAAGGCCATCAGAGATTTTTGAACGTGGTGTTGACAATTCCACCTGTACTTCCTCATCGTGGGAGGAGCTGGAGGCATCAAAGATCGAAGGCTGGAGACCAATTAGGAGGCTGCTGTATTATTCCAAGCAAGAAATACTGAGAGACTTGACTGAGGGAACATGAGAGAAAAAGCGAAGGTGGATGAGACATTGGAGACCTTGTCAAGAATGAAGCTCCAGGGTTTGGTGCCTGGGGAGAGATGGAAGAGGAAAAAGTACACCCTCAAACGGTCCTCTAAGTTTTAAGCATGTAAGTTATAAATATGATCTTATCATCTAACAGAACAATAAAACACAGTAAGCATTGTTTATATTTCTCCCAAAGATACACATTAATGGAATCCCACATATCGGTAAATGGCAGGTCTATTTTCCTCACCTTGCAGTCATCATCAGCATATTTTCACTCGTAACTCACAGCTTGTTGCCTTAACCTTCAAAGTATATCCAGAATGCAAACATTTCCCATCTCCACTGCTGATACCATTTTGGGGTTGGCTGCCATTTTCTCTTGCCTATGTCATTACCGTAGTCTCCTGGCTATGTTCCCCAGTTCATCCCTGGCTCCCTCTCATCTGCTCTTAACACAGCAGTCACTTATCTTTTTATAATTTAATTTTTATTTTATATTGGAGTATAGTTGATTTACAATGTTGTGTTAGTTTCAGGTGTACAGCAAAGTGGTTCAGTTATACATATACATATACCCATTCTTTTTCAGATTCTTTCCCACCTAGATTATTAGCAGTCAGTCATCTTTAAAACAAAAGTAGGTTCATATCATCCCTCTTCTCAAAATCTTCCAGTAATTCCCCACTTCGCTTAGAGTAAAAGCAGACCTTCTAACCATAGCCTACAAACCCTCCGTAACCTGCTGCCTCACTTTCTTTTGCTACTTCGCTCTGGCCAAATGTGACACCTTGCTGTGCCTGTAAAATGCCATCCAGTCTCCTTTCTCAGGGCCACTGCACTTGCTCTTACCCTTCCCTTTAGGTTTTTGTCACTTTGCCAGAGCAGCCGTCCCTGACTACCATATGGTGTAGCAACCCTATTCCCTCCACTGCATTCTCCAGCCACTAGACTCCAACTTAGTTTTTTTCCATAACTCTTGACAAAATATGTATCTATATAGTTTGTGTCTCTCCCTCATATGGACTGTAAACTCAACGTGGGCGTGATTAGTCTTTTTCTTTTCTTTCATTACTGCATTTCCAACACCCAGAGCAACTTGGCATAGAGCAGATATTGAAATATTTATTGAATTAATGGAGTCTGTCAACAGAAGGCTGAATTCCACAAGTGCATACTAGATGTTCCCGTCGGGTTTTTATCTGTGTCTCACGAGCCCAGTCACTCCGCGGCATGTGGGATCTTCCCAGACCAGGGCACGAACCCGTGTCCCCTGCATCAGCAGGCGGACTCCCAACCACTGCGCCACCAGGGAAGCCCCCGTCGGGTTTTTTTCTGTGTTTTTTAAAATTTATTTTATTGAAGTATAGTTGATTTACAATGTTGTGTTAATTTCTGGTGTACAGCAAAGTGATTCAGATATCTATATCCATATCTATATCTATTCTTTTTCATACTCTTTTCCATTATGGTTTATCACAGGATATTGGTTATAGTTCCCTGTGCTCTACAGTAGGACCTTGTTGTTTATCCATTCTCTATATAATATTTTGCATCTGCTCATCCCACACTCCCAATCCATCCTCCCCCTCCCTTGCCCCCTTGGCGACCACAAATCTGTGCTCTATGTCTGTGAGTCTGTTTCTGTTCTGTAGATAGGTTCATTTGTGTCATATTTTAGATTCCACATATAAGTGATACCATATGGTATTTGTCTTTCTCTTTCTGACTTACTTCACTTAGTATGATCATCTCTAGGTCCCCCCGTGTTGCTGCAAATGGCATTATTTCATTCTTTTTTATGGCTGAGTAGTAGTTCATTGTATATATGTACCACATCTTTATCCATTCATCTGTCGATGGACTCTTAGGTTGTTTCCACGTCTTGGCTATTGTGAATAGAGCTGCAGTGAACATAGGGGTTAGATACTCCCATTGCTAACACGTACCTTTAACATAGCATCTGATGTGTTAAGAGAAGCACCTCATTAGAAATTTCTGGTAAACTACTTCTGGTAAATTGTAATTGCAAAAAAAAAGCCTGGTCTTAACAAATCCAAAATCTACAACATCTTGGTAACCATGCTGCCTCACTGAGTTCTAGCAAACGAAAAAGCTCTGAGGTGTGGGCTTAGGTTAATGAGTGATCTCGCATCATTTTTCAAAACAGCTCTCATCTTCAGAATTCACTCAAGCAATCATATAACAAAATTCCTTAAACAACTCTCTATATACCAGCACCGTGCTCTGGGCATGGAAAGATGGAAGGTTGTTCCTACCCTCAAGGGCCTTACAGGCTGTGAAATAAAAGAAAAAACAGGTCAGCCTGCAACTAAATATGCGTATGTCAAGTGCTTTGTGGGGTGAGGGGTAGCACAGAAGAGGGGCGGCTAACCCAGGAAACAGTCTGCAGAGGAGGCCAGGCTGGGGCTGGATTAGGCGGATTTCATGTAAATGGAAAAGACAGAACGGGGTGTCCTAGGCAGAGGCGACTGCAGCCTCAAGCATGCAGTGCTGGGGGAGTTTGGGAAACTCCAAGTACTTCTGTGCGGCTGGTACACAGGTGTCTTCTGAGATGTGATGAACATGAGGATGGAGGTGTAGGAAGAGCCTAGATTATGAAATAGAAGGAGACACAAGACACATGTACGATGGTCATTCTGATCGGGGCACCTCGTGATAGAAAGGGGACCTGTAGGGAGGAGGGGGTCAGACAGTGCATACATGCTGTTGTATTAAAGTTTATATTTAATTCCGGGTGTTGTTTAATGGTACTTTCTCTAGAAAAGCTCTCAAGTATTATACAGTAAGTGTAAGAATAAATAACACTTTGGTTCTGATCACACATCAGTTTTGATTAATTGAATTGATAAGTTCATTACAGACGGAAAGTTACACACTTCTGTATTATTTGTATCAGGTAAAGTTAATGGTACAATTTGTGATTTTTTAAGATTTCGAAAGTATTTCCCTTTTCTCTTTGAGAGTTCCTATTTCTGAGACTGTACTCCTGTTTCAAGGCACTTAAATCATTTTGTCAGCTCAAGAAGGCCCTTCCACTGTCTGAGGGCAAACAGCCTTGAACTACAACTGCAAGATTTTTAGAGAAAATTCCCAGCCTTTGGAGCAGGTGCGGCAATCTCTCATGTTCTACCAACTAATTGATGGTTAGTGGCTGCTGGGGTTCTGTGCCGGGCACTCAGAATCGTGCCAAGATCATGAGTGATGTCTGCACGGGCAGGAGACGGCCAGCGGTGGCATGTGTCTCTAAGTGTTACCACCCCTGCTGAGGAGAATATACTCTGACAATTCAATCTGGTGGCAGTGCTAAGAAATCAGACCACTCTTTTTAGCCTTCTCTCCAAAGCCTTTGAACCCTTGAAATTTTCTGAACCACGTTGACTTTTAAACTCTTTGAACCATAAGAGACACAGGGACATGAAGTAACTTGCCCAAGGTCATCCAGCTGATAGTTGGTGGATCCATGATATAAAAGCAATCTGTTGGACTCCAAAGATCCTGTCCCTCCCTTCTTTTCTTTTTTTATATTATGGATCTACCAACTATGAGCTGGGTGACGTTGGGCAAGTTACTTCATGTCTCTGAACCACAATTTCCACATCCATAAAATGGAGAAATTAATATCAGCCTCAGAAGAATGTTGTACCTACCTCATCGGTTTCATCACATACCATCATTCTCTCAGTATGCTCTAGGTTGGCAAACTACTGCCTTTAGGCCAGATTGAGCCCTGTTTTTGTAAAATAAAGTTTTATGGGATACAAAAAAAAAAAGAGAGAGACACAGGGACTGAGTTTTGACACATGAATGCAATTCACGGCCATAAGCTCTCAGACTTCCTTTTCCTTGCTCTCGACCTTCTTTTGGCTGCTAGACAGGTTACCAATGGCTACCAAACAGCCACCCGGTGTAACTGGCTATGGAGTAGTCAACTAATAACGCTCCTGCTTCCATATGATATCGGGTAGGGTATTTTCAAATGCTTATCGATAACGATAGTTGGACACCAAAACTATGAGTTTTGCTTAGATGAAAAGATAAAGTTTAAATAAGAAGGGGCATGGCAGATAAGAAATTAGAACAGTTTTTTTAAAAAAATGAAATATCATTGACATCTAACATTGTATTATTTTCAGGTGTACAACATAATGATTCAGCCTAAGTATAACTGCAAAATGATCATCACAGTACGTCTAATTAACATCCTTACGGAAATAGAAAGAATAAAATCAGGGTTATGTGCACGGGAGCTACAGAGTTCTAACTTGGAATTTTTGCCTGACAAAGGTCTAGCTTACTTCCTACTAATCGCTTGCTAAAGTTAATTTGCAATCCTCAAACTAAAAGTCAGGGGGTAGTAGAGGAAAACTAGCTCTTTTCACTAGTGTATCCAAATGTCTCAGCAACTTGCCATAAAGTCAAAAACGGATTGGTGTGCAGCTCTCTCCAAACAGTGACTTGGGGCCCCAGCCTCCTTCTAGCCCTTGCCTGGGCAGGGTTTTACATATGACTCCCAAGACCAACGTACCTGTCTGTACCCAGCTAGCACAGCAGGAGAGACACACAGATTCGCGTGTAGCAAGCTTTATGGGCCAGACGTGGCCGTGGCATTCGCAGATGTTCCACTGGCAAAGACTTGGTCATGAAGCCAAAGCAAACGAAGGATGCTGGTGCCCTGGAAACAAGCTGGTGAAGAACTTCCTTATTTCTCAAACAAACAGACATACCCCAGACTTGCTTTCACTGTAAGGTGCCTATGGGCTGGTGCCTATTTACCAAAGGGCCTTCGTTTTTATTTTTTAAAAATGTTTTTGGCGGCCCCGCCCCCAGCGCGGGGATTGGAGCCCGGGTTCCCGCGGAGCCAGAACTTCGGGCTTGGCGTCCATTTCCGCCAGCGGCTCCGACGGGAGGGCGGAGCGACCCCACGCCGCCCATTGCAGCCCCGCCCTGAGGACGGAGGCGGGAGAGCGACCACGCCTGCGCCAAGTCCACAGGGCCCGTGGCGTCTTCTGCCAGAGTCTCTTAGTAGCAAGTGGCCTCCTGCAGGGCCAGTTAGCATCACACCTGTGGTTGACCTGGTTCTGGGATGGGCCAGCGCTTTGGCTTGGCTTTCTGGGATTGACCGTGCCTGGCGGAGTGGACGCAGACGGGAGGTCGGTCTCCTGCGGACACGCTGGGGCTTCAGCTTCTGGGAAACACTGGGCCCCGTCCACGCAGACAGGACCCCAGTGTCTTCAGGACCTGCCGGGAGGTGCCGCCATGAGAGTGAAAGGTGAAGATAAAATGAGGAGAAACTTCCTGTATGTGGCTGAAGGGTGAGGGGGGTCCGTTTTCAGAGGAGCCCACAGAGGAAGGGCTTGATGTGGAAAAATGTGGATTTCAGGTAGTCTGTGTGTGGTGTAGACAGTTTCCAGTGTCCCTCTTTGGTATGTGGTATCTCGTTTACTTGGTATCGTGTTTTGTTTTTGTTTTTGTTTTTCTTTTGCGGTATGCGGTCCTCTCACTGTTCCGGCCTCTCCCGTTGCGCAGCACGGGTTCCGGACGCGCAGGCTCAGCGGCCATGGCTCACGGGCGCAGTCGCTCTGCGGCATGTGGGATCCTCCCGGACCAGGGCACGAACCTGTGTCCCCTGCATCGGCAGGCAGACTCTCAACCACTGCGCCACCAGGGAAGCCCACTTGGTATCATTTTAAAATATATACATTTATTTGTTTATTTGGCTGCGCGCGGTCTTAGTTGTGGCAGGTGGGCTCCTTAGTTGCGGCATGTGAACTCTTAGTTGCGGCGTGCATGTGGGATCTAGTTTCCTGACCAGGGATCGAACCCCGGCCCCCTGCATTGGGAGCGCGGAGTCTTACCCGCTGCACCAGCAGGGAAGTACCCGGCATCATTTTTTGAAGGGACTTTCCACAGTGAATGTCCTTGGCAGCTTTGTCATAAATTGACCACATCCACATACGTCTGGATTATTTCTGGGCTCTCTGTTCTGTTCCTCTGGTGCCTGTTCTTGTGCCCATTCCACACTGTTTTGATTCCTGTAGCTTCCTAGTGTAGTTTGAAGTCTGGGACCAGGTTGACTCCAGCTGTGCTCTCTTTTCTTAGGATTGCTTTGGCTCTTTGGGGTCTGTTTTGGTTCTACACAAATGATAGGGTTGTTTGTTCTGTTTCTGTGAAAAATGCCATTTTAATTGTGGTAGAAATTGAATTGAATGTGTACACTGCTTTGGTTGCATGAACGTTTTAACAATATTCTTCCAGTGCCTGATCACAGAATATTTCTTCTTTCAGTTTCTTTATGAGTGTCTTACAGTTTGCATTGTGCAGGTGTTTCACATCATTGTTTAAATTTACACCTGGGTATTTTGTTCTTTTCAATGCAGTTGTGAATGGGACTGTTTTCTGAATTTTTCTGATACTTCTACTTCCTTCTTAGTGTATAGAAACGCAACTGATTTTTGTGTATTGCTTTCGTATCATGCAACTTTACTCAATTCATGTATTACTTCTACCTTTTGGTGATTTGATGTGGAAAATTGTAATTTAAAAATCCCATTGTTTCTACCGTATCCCAGTTCATCCACAGCACCCAAGACATAGTGACTACTAGTATTATTAAGAGGTACTGTGGAAAGATTATATGTGGATTCATACAAGAGTAATTAGCTTAACCATTTGGGGTGAACTGAATCTGTGTAGTACTTGGCCCCTGTCATGAAGTTTGATGTCTTACCTACTTTTCTGGCCTGGTATTGACATGTTTGTTTTCAAAAGTTATTTACTTACTAATAATTTCAAACATATAGAACACCTGCTGTCAAAGTACAATGTACTCTTTATCTAAAGTTCAGATTCCCTGGTCATCATTAATTTACCACCTTTGCCAGTTTAAATGACACCTTCCATTGTGTTTTACCCCCAAAAAGGGACACTCTCCCAGGGAACACCCACACAACCCCAAATGAGAAATCATTATGGTTTTCACCTTCTAATCCAAGCCACAGGCCCACTTCCATTTTTACCACCTGCCCCAGAGCATGAAAATGCCTTTTTCCATTCTGATCCAGTTTTCCTTTCCTGGAAGCGTTCTTGAGACTTTCCGTCATTTTCACAACCTTGACGGGTTTAAAGCATACAAGATGAGTATGATCTGGGTGACCTTTTCTGTATGGCTTCTTTCCCTCAGGATGTTTTCCATGTTCATGCATGTTGTAACATGTATCAGTACTTCATTCACATTTTGGATGGTGATTAAATTTACCGAGCATAACATTTACCATGTAAACATTTAAAGTATATAGCTCTGTGACATTCACTACATTCACATTATTGTACAGATATCCTCACCATCCATCTCTTGTACTTTTTCATTTTTTCCCAGTGAAACTGCATCCATTAAACACTGACTCTCTTCAACCCTTGTCAACCACGTTTTAGCTTCTGTCTCTGAGTTTCACTTCTCTGGAGGATACCTCATAGAAGTGGAATCATAATAGTTGTCCTTTTGTGACCGGGTTATTTAACTTAGCATAATGACTTTAAGGCTCATACATGTTGTAGCATGTGTCTGACTTTCCGTAGTTTTTAGGGCTGAATAATATCCCTTTGTGTATATAATCACATTTTGTTTATTGATTCATCTGTCCATCCATGGACACTTGGGTTGCTTCCACCTTTTGGCCGGTGTGAGAAATGCTGCTGTGAATATGGGTGTACAAACATCTATTTCACTCCCTACTTTCAAAACTTTTGAGTACATTCCTCTGAAGTGGAATTGACGAGCATACGTTAATTTATGTTTCAGTTTTTGACAAACTGCCGTCCTGGTTTCCATAGCTGCTGCACCATTTTACTCTATTTCTGTGTATGTGGAGTGTATGGAAGTGTGTAGATCTACCCTCTTTTGCTTATCTATTCACCCACTGATGGCTATTCAAATTGTTTCTACCATTGGGCCAGTGTCAACCATGCTGCTATGAATATTCGTGTACGGGTTTTTGTTTGAACACCTGTTTTCAGTTCTTTGTGGCACATATCTAGGAATGGAGTTCTTGAGCAAACTGTAATTATATTTTTTATCTTTTTGAGGAAATGCCATACTACTGTACATATTGTCTGTACCATTTTACATTTCCACAAGCAATGTGCAAGGGATCCAATTTCTCCACATTGTTACCAGCATTTTTATTTGTTTGTTTCTGATTATAACCATTTATTGTAGGTGAATACAATACACACTGTGGTTTTAATTTGCATTTCCCTCACAACGTGAAAGAAATATACCTAAGACAGTTTTATTAGAATCTCAAACCCCAGGATACTGCTCAGTAGACATAGCTGTTGTATAACCAAAAACTATTAATGTTCCCCTTAAATAAATTTTAAAAACCATTAAGCACAAAAAATAGAAATAAAAAAATAAAAAATATTTTTAAATTCAAAGAAAATTCGAAGGGAAAAAAGCCCATAATTCCACTCTATATTTTAATATATTTGCAATTTTTAACTTACATTTGTAATTTTAAAAAGAATATTTGTAATTTTTACTTATTTTATGAAAAATGTTTGTAATTTTTTACTTATATAATTTTCAGATTTATGTATAGCAGTTATAATTATTTAAAACAGCTATATCATATTTCATGGAACTGATATTATTTATATGATTTCTTTTTGGGGGGATATTAATTTGATTTGATTCTAAGCCTTCTTCCTCCACCTTTATGAATAAGGCTGCAGTGAGCAAATTCTAACAGATAATATTTTCATTGCTTACATTGTTTTCTTATAATTATACAGCGGCATTATTGTAGACATAATTCTGAAGTGAACACATTTCAGCAGATAGTTTTTTCTTCTATTGTATTATTTCCTTGGAATAAATATCAATCAGTTACATTACTGGATTCAATAGTATGAATATTTTAATAATTCTGGATGCATTTTTTTGTTGTGTTGCTTTTCCAGATGTTTATACTAATTAAAAAAAAAATTTATTGGAGTCTAGTTGATTTACAATGTTGTATTTGTTTCAGGTGTACAGCAAACTGAATCTGTTATACGTATACATGTATCCACTTTTTTTATTGGATTCTTTTCCCATATCAGCCATTACAGAGTATTGTGTAGAGTTCCCTGTGCTATACAGAAGGTTCTTATTAGTTATCTATTTTATATATAGTAGTGTCTATATGTCAATGCCAATCTCCCAATTTATCCCTCCCCCGCCCTTATCCCCTGGTAACCATAAGTTTGTTTTCTACATCTGTGACTCTACTTCTGTTCTGTAAATAAGTTCATTTGTACCCCCTTTTTTCTAGATTCATAAGCGATATCATATGATATTTGTATTTCTGTGTCTGACTTACTTCACTCAGAATGACAGTCTCTAGGTTCATCCATGTTGCTGCAAATGGCATTATTTTGTTCTTTTCTGTTGCTGAGTAATATTCCATTGTATATATATACCACATCTTTACCCATTCCTCTGTCAGTGGACATTTAGGTTGCTTCCATGTCCTGGCTATTGTAAATAGTGCTGCAGTGAACATTGGGGTGCATGTATCTTTTTGAATTATGGTTTTCTGCAGGTATATGCTCAGGAGTGGGATTGCTGGGTCGTATGGTAGTTCTATTTTTTGGTTTTTAAGGAACCTCCACACTGTTCTCCATAGTGGCTGTATCAATTTACATTCCCACCAACAGTGCAAGAGGGTTCCCTTTTCTCCACACCCTCTCCAGCATTTGTTGTTTGTAGATTTTCTGATGATGCCCATTCTAACTGGTGTGAGGTGATACCTCATTGTAGTTTTGATTTGCATTTCTCTAATAATTAGTGATGTTGAGCATCTTTTCATGTGCTTTTTGGCCATCTGTATATACTAATTTTCAGTGCTATTAACTTTACCCTTTTATTCCAGTCTCACCAGCATTTGTAAAACGTTTCCTGAAACTAACTTACTAGGTGTAAAATGGTATCGGGTTGGCCAAAAAGTTCGTTCAGTTTTAAGTGGAAATAAAAGAGACAGTTTTCATTTTCACCAAGAATTTTATTGAACAATTGCTTCACTAACTGAAGAAACTTTTTGGCCAACCCAATATTTTAGAGTTGTCTTCTAAGATGAACATTTTTTTCACTGTTTGCATCTATAAAATGCTTGATGCTTTCTTAATAAATTTGAAGGAGCTGTTTATCTGGTAGAGACATTTATCTTTGTCTATTGGTTTTGCTGCAATTTCTTTTCCTCTCTGCCATCTTGTGATTGTAGGTTGCCCATACCCCACTCCCCGTGGACACGAGTGGTTTTGTCTACACAAGCTGTTTCTATTTCCCTTTGTTTTTTGTGCTGGTTTTTTGTTTTGGCTGCGTTGGGTCTCCATTGCTGCGCACGGGCTTTCTCTAGTTGCAGCGAGTGGTGGCTACTCTTCATGGCGGTGCGCATGCTTATTGTGGTGGCTTCTCTTGTTGGGGAGCACGGGCTCTAGGCTCACAGGCTTCAGTAGTTGCGGTGCGTGGACTCAGTAGTTGTGGCACATGGGCTTAGTTGCTCTGCGGCATGTGGGATCTTCCCGGACCAGGGATCAAACCCGTGTCCCCTGCATTGGCAGGTGGATTCTCAACCACTGCACCACCAGCGAAGTCCCTCTATTTCCCTTTGTGATGTTTCACTCTAAAATTCGTAACCACAGCAATCCATGTATAGTGGGATCTATTTGAGACTTTGTGTTTTATCCCATTGGTTTGTGTTTTTTTTTTTTTTTTT
>NW_020173682.1:2256710-2276859 GCF_003031525.2 Neophocaena asiaeorientalis asiaeorientalis | reverse complement strand
GGCAGGCGGACTCCCAACTACTGCGCCACCAGGGAAGCCCTGGTTTGTGTATTTATCTCTGTGTCAACTCTGCACGATAGGTAGTTGAAAGATATTCTAGAGATGGGGAGACGATGTGTGTGATGAAAGGAGAGATCAATCATTTAATTTTCTGCATATAATTTTGTTTTTAGGTTGACTTAAATCTCTCAGATAATGGCTGAGTATGGGTATAAGTGTCTGTGTGTGGGTATGTCTGTGTCAGAAAGAGGGAGAGGTGAGGAAGGACAAACAAGGTGGTGATAAATTGTGGTGGTTGGGCTAGAACTAGCGAGCTGGTAAATTGTTTGGGGTTCATGCAATAATTAGCCCTCGTTTCTCTATTGAGTTCGTGGATTCCAAGCACCTTTTGAATTGTCAGACTTGACAGAGCATTAACTTTGTATTTGATTATTAATATCTGATTTAAACAAGTCTTCCAAATGAGTCATTCATGGCGATGAACTAAATTCAGGTTCTCATATTTTCCCTAAGACAAATCAAGCAAACAACCTAGAAAGGTATTGAGATTGAGGACATGCAAAAATGCTATCAGGAAAGCAGCAGGGTGATGTTGAATACAATAATTTTGTTTTTCAGGAAGACGTGGGATAAATGACTGTTTGAATAAATACTGCAATAATTGTGTGCAGAATTCATATTTTCTTAGGCTGAAAGGCAAAAAAGAATTACTTCAAGTGCAAAGAAATTGATGGTTCATTTATGAGAATGCATTGAGAAGTAAATTATAACTGCCTGAGGCTTATTTAAATTTATAATGAAGGCAATTCAGAAGGAAAGCAGTGTAGACTTGATCTACCCGATGTTGTGATCTTAAGACTCTCCAGACTTCTTGACAATATAAAACATGATTGTAGCAGAATTAGTGAAAGTGTATGGAATCTGGACAGAATCCAGAATTTAGTGCAGTCCAGGGAAAAAGAATTCTTTTGTGTGGTGAATATATAGAGGCATGATACAAACTAACCTTCACCTATTTATTCTGGTTCATGGTCTGGTCATGTCCCCTGCCAGAGCTTTTCTGGGAAGCTGTGAGGAGAAAATGATTTGTTGGCCTAGCTTCTGACCTGACTTCCTTCCTCTCTGCGGGGCATCACTTTACATTTCCTTAATTGCAGGGACAGCTTGTATGGCTGGTAGTTGTTTGAACTGAGAAATGGATTTTAATGACCGACAGTTTCTTTTGCTCAGCTGGAATTGAAGTAGTCATCGACTAAATTAACAGTCTCGGTCAAAGCTAAGATGACAGCTGTGTCACAGAAAGGGAAAGGTTAGGGTTTATTTTGTGCTGCTATATTAGAATCATGCTCTTAAAATAATGGGTTTTGCAACTTCACACTTTTGAGTTACTTTGCTATTCTTTCTAAGGTACCAAATGGCTCCTTCAAGGTAGTTTTGGAACCTTCAGATGTCAGGGCAGGGATAGCAACCTGGCTGTGAATCATTCATTATTAATCAGATGGTAATTTATATTCATCATGTGATTTAGAGTACATAGTCTTAAGTTTTTCTTCGTCATGACCAAATGTAATGGGTCATTAACATTATTCCTCTTGAACATCTAAGGATACGAAGGCAGTTAAAGGTTAAGGCAGGGCTTCCCTGTGGGGGCCGAAAAAAAAAAAAAAAAAAAAAAATTAAGTCATGTGGACCAACAGAATAAAAATCATATTCCCTAGCATTTAATTTAACAAGTAGTGTAGTTTCTACTATTTCTGTGCACTTCACAAACCTTCCTTCAGGCATTTTGAAAGCATTTTGATTAGGCATTATGCAAATTAAAATTATTCGTATTAAGTTTGTTTTCATTTTTAGTTCATTACTTCCTAGGGAATAATATTGCCCAACGCTTTTCCAGAAAACTCTTAACGATGTGTTTTAAATGCATTCCTACTCATTTATCATTTTGATAAACAGACTTAGATTTAATGTATTATATGGTGTAGTCTCTTTAAAAGCCATGAGCAGTTTTGCAATAGAAAGTGGAAATGTTGTGACTTAAGTTTAAAATGTGCCACCTTTCTGAAGGCTTGGATGAAACAAAATGAAAGAAAAACCTAGTGAGAATAACATTTATGGTGTTCCACGAGTCCCTTAAGCTACCTCCACGCCTTTTCATTCCCTTTCTTTTTGCTCCTCTGGTTGATTTCCACTGACATATCTTCAGATATGGTGATCCTGTCTTCCATTTGATCGAGACTCTGCTGTTGAATCTCTCTGCTGAATTTTTCAGTTCAGTTATTGTGTTCCTCAGTGCTCTGATTTCTGTTTGGTACCTTTTAATATCTTGTGTTTCTTTGTTAAAATTCTCACTCTGTTCGTGCTCTGCTCTCCCGACTTCAGTAGCAACATCATGTTATTTTGAATGCTCTGTCAGATCAATCACTTATCTCCCTTTCATTAAGATCGGTTTCTGGAGACTTATTCTTCTGTTGGGAACATATTCTCCTGTTTCTTCACTTTTCTTTTCTCTTTGTGTTGGTTTCTTTACATTAAACAAAACCGTCTGCCCTCGCAGTCTTGGTAGTCTGCCCTCATGTAGGTGTTGAACTTCTCCAATCAGCCCAGCCCAATCTCCTGGTTACATCTTACGCCTTTGTATTTGTCCAAGCTGCTGTCTTTATTTATTTTTTATTTTTTATTTTTTTTTCGGTACGCGGGCCTTTCACTGTTGTGGTCTCTTCCATTGCGGAGCACAGGCTCCAGACGCGCAGGCTCAGCGGCCATGGCTCACGGGCCCAGCCGCTCCGCGGCATGTGGGATCCTCCTGGACCGGGGCACGAACCCGTGTCCCCTGCATCGGCAGGCGGACTCTCAACCACTGCGCCACCAGTGAAGCCCTGCTGTCTTTATTTGTAATGGCTCCCGGAAGAATAGGATGTACCAAGATTCATCAGTGTCCCAAAGGCATGAGAGATGCCCACACACCCATTCAGGCCCTTGGGGGACTTCTCATTGTCTGCCCCTTTAGCTCCCCAGTCAGGCTAATTGGAAGCCGGAGCTTCAAGCAGCAGCTGGATATTTCAGGAGGTTAAATATGTGGCTTAGACCATATCAGGGAGAAACTAGGAACTGGGTATTTTTGTCTCCTCACTCTGGGCTAAGCTAGAGGGAATAGCTGCTGGGAGTGCTTGTTTATTAGGAAGGGAATAAAAGAGCATCTCATGTGATGGAAATATTTTTGTATCTTTATCTGGGTGATGATTAAGTAAATATAAAAAGATGTAACTCTTCATTGAGTTGAACATTTAACATGCTTTACTGGATGTATTCACACCTCAATGAAAAGGGGAAGTATTAGCTCTGGTTTATTCTATAATTCTAGAAGAAAGTCAATAAGTCAAGTTGAGAACAGTGAAAAGAACAAAGGAAGGGAAGACCCATAAGTCATATTACAGCTCTCTTCAAACAGTTGAAAAGATGTTATTTGAAAAAAGGATTTGTCTTATTTTACATGTTTTTACATTTTTTATTTAAGTATAGTTATTTACAATGTTGTTTTAGTTGCAGGTGGACAGGAAGATGCCTCAGTTATACCTACATATATATTTCTTCTGATCCTTTTTCCTCATGGGTTGTTACAAAATATTGAGTATAGTTTCCTGTGCTATACAGTAGGTCCTTGTTGTTTATCTGTTTTATATACAGTAGTGTATATATGTTAATCCCAAACTCCTGATTTATCCCCCCCTCCCCTTTCCCCTTTGGTAACCATAAGTTTGTTTTCTATATCTGTGAGTCTATTTCTGCTTTGTATATAAGTTCATTTGTATCATTTTTTTTTAGATTCCACATATAAGCAATGTCATATGGTATTTGTCTTTGTCTGGCTTACTTCACTTAGTATGATAATCTGTAGGTCCATCCATTTTGGACCTGAATAAATGGCTGAGTAATATTTCATTGTGTGTGTGTGTATGTGTGTGTATATATATATACCACATCTTTATCCATTCCTCTGTAGATGGACATTTAGGTTGCTTGCATGTCCCAGTTATTATAAATAGTGCTGCAGTGAACATTGGGTTGCATGTATCTTTTTAAATTACGGTTTTCTCCGATATATGCCCAGGAGTGGGATTGCAGGATCATATGGTAGCTCTATTTTTAACTTTTTAAGGAACCTTCATACTGTTCTCCATGATGGCTGCACCAATTTACATTTCCACCAACAGTGTAGGAGGGTTCCTTTCTCTCCACACCCTCTCCAGCATTTATTATTTGTAGACATTTTCATTATGGCCATTCTGACTGGTGTGAAATGATACCTCATTGTAGTTTTGATTTGCATTTCTCTAGCAATTAGCCGTGTTGAGCAACATTTTATGTGCCGTTTTGGCCATCTGTATATCTTTGGAGAAACGTGTATTTAGATCTTCTGCCCATTTTTTGATTGGGTTGTTTGGTTTTTTTTTATATTGAGTTGTATGAGCTGTTTGTATAGTTTGGAGAATAATCCCTTGTTGGTTGCATCAGTTGCAAATATTTTCTCCCATTCTGTAGGTTGTCTTTTCATTTTGCTTATGGTTTCTTTTGCTGTGCAAAAGCTTTTAAGTTTAATTAGGTACCATATGTTTATTTTTGTTTTTATTTCCATTAATCCAGGATCCAGAACCAAAAAAATATTGCTGTGATTTATGTGAAAGAGTGTTCTGCCTGTTTTCCTCTAAGGAGTTTTGTAGTATCCCTTCTTAGATTTAGGTCTTTAATCCATTTTGAGTTTAATTTTGTATATGGTGTTAAAGAATGTTCTCCTTTCATACTTTTACATGTAGCTGACCATTTTCCCAGCACCACTTATTGAAGAGATTATCTTTTCTCTATTGTATATTCTTGTCTCCTTTGTTGTAGATTAGCTGACCATAAATAAGTACATGGGTTTATCTCTGGGCTTTCTATCCTGTTCCATTGATCTGTGTGTCTGTTTCTGTGGTAGTAGCATGCTGTTTTGATGACTGTAGCTTTGTAATATAGTCTGAAGTCAGGGAGCTTGATTCCTCCAGCTCTGTTTTTCTTTCTCAAGATTGCTTTTGCTATTAGGGGTATTTTGTGTTTCCATACAAATTTTTAAATTATTTGTTCTAGTTCTGTGGAAAGTGCCATTGGTAATTTGATAATGATTGCATTGAATTTGCAGATTCCCTTGGGTAGTATAGTCATTCTGACAATATTGCTTCTTCCAATCCAAGAATATAGTATATCCTTCAATATATTTGTGTCATCTTTGATTTCTTTCATCAGCATCTTATAGTTTTCAGAGTACAGGTCTTTTGCCTCCTTAGGTAGGTTTATTCCTAGGTATTTTATTCTCTTTGATGTGATGGTAAATGGGATTGTTTCCTTAATTTCTCTTTCTGATTTTTTTTTATTGTTAGTATATAGAAATGCAACAAATTTCTGTGTACAGTAAGTCCCCTACATATGAACGAGTTCCATTCTGAGAACTTGTTCATAAGTCCAATTTGTTCCTAAGTCCAACAAAGTTAGCCTAGGTACCCAACTAACACAATCGGCTATACGGTGCTGTACTGTAATAGGTTTGTAATACTTTTCACACAAATAATACATAAAAAACAACAAACACAAAATATAAAGAAAACATTTTTAATCTTACAGTATAGTACCTTGAAAACTACAATAGTCCAGTACAACAGCTGGCATACAGGGGCTGGCATCAAGTGAACAGGAAGGGTTACTGACTGGAGGAGGGAGAGGACATGGAAGATGGTAGAGCTGAAGGATTGTCAGCAATAGGAGACGGAGGGCAAGCTGCAATTTTGCTCACACCTGACGTTAATGGCACAGGTTCTGGTTCCTTGCTGGATTTGATTCTACCTACCCTCTTGAAAAAATGATCCAGTGATGTCTGGGTAGTAGCTCTTTTTTGCTCATCATAGATGACGGTAGCACTGGATTGCATTCTGAGTGGCTGCTGAAACCTTCGTGTACCATTCTGTGTTCAGGTCCTGTGCCTCAAAAACTAACGGTGTCTCCTCAAATAAAGAAAATCCCCTTGGCATTTCCTGGGTTGTGAATCTCTTTGGTTCTTCAGTTACTTCTTCCTCTTGTCTCTCTTCGTCCTTACTCTGGGCCTCCAATTCAATCAGGTCTTCATTAGTAAGCTCCTTGTGCTGCATAGCAAGGAGTTCAGTGTTATAAGAATGAGCGATGTCTACCATCTTTTCACCTCGCTCCACTGTCTCAATTATTTTCACTTTTGTTTCCATTGTTATTGCTTGGTGCTTCTTAGCAGTACTAGCTATATCACCACTGCTTTTACACTTGCTTCCAGACATCCTGAGCTTGAAATAAACATACTGTACTACTGTACTCTATACAGTCCTGTACAGTAAAGCACACAAACGCACAACCACTTGTAGAGGATGCATGCACGTGACAGTGTACGCCAGACACGTGAACTAACTTACGTGATTGGATATGCGAACGCAGGTTTGCATCTTTGAAAGTTCGCAACTTGAAGGTTCGTATGTAGGGGACTTACTGTATTAATTTTGTATTCTCCAACTTTACTGAATTCATTGTTGGGCTCTAGTAGTTTTCTGGTAGAGTCTTTAGAATTTTCCATGTATAGCATCATGTCATCTGCAAACAGTGACAGATTTACTTCGTTTCCAATTTAGAGTCCTTTTATTTCTTTTTCTTCTCTGATTGCCATGGCTAGGACTTCCAAAACTACGTTGAATAATAGTGGCGAGAGTGGACGTCCTTGTCTTGTTCCTGATCTTAGAGGAAATGCTTTCAGTTTTTCACCGTTGAGGATGATGTTAGCTGTGGGTTTGTCATATATGACCTTTATTATGTTGAGGTAGGTTCCCTCTATGCCCACTTTCTGGAGAGTTTTTATCATATACGGATGTTGAATTTTGTCAAAAGCTTTTTCTGCATCTATTGAGATGATCATATGGTTTTTGTTCTTCAGTTTGTTAATGTGTTGTATCACACTGATTAATTTGCAGATATTGAAAAATCCTTGCATCCTTGGGATAGATCTTGTTTGATCATGGTGTGTGGTCCTCTAAATGTATTGTTGCATTCGGTTTGCTAGTATTTTGTTGAGGATGTTTGTGTCTACATTCATCAGTGGTATTGGCCCGTAATTTTCTTTTTTTGTGGTATCTTTGTCTGGTTTTGGTATCAATGTGATGGTGGCCTCATAGAATGAATTTGGGAGCGTTCCTTTCTCTGAAATTTTTTGGAGTAGTTTCAGAAGGACAGGTGTTGTTAAATCTTCTCTGTTTGGTAGAATTCACCTGTGAAGCCATCGGTCCTGGGCTTTTGTTGGTTGGGAGTTTTTAAGTCACAGATTCAATTTCAGTACTTGTAATTGGTCTGTTCATATTTTCTGTTTCCTTCTGATTCAGTATGGGGAGATTGTACCTTTCTAAGAATTTGTTCATTTCTTCTAGGTTGTCCATTTTATTGGTATATGGTCGCTTTTAGTAGTCTCTTATGTAATGTTTCATTATGTGGGTGGCCAGTAATCCTCTTAGTTACCTCATTGAAAATTTAGCTAGCCAAATTCACAAGCTGCAGTGAAACTTCCTGGTAATTTTATATGAGTAAGAGCTAAGTGAACAGACATGGTAATGGAATCTACTATATAGGCTTTGAGGGTAAAAAATGTCCTTACAACCTCTACTAACAATTGAGAAACTTAAGTTATGCACAGTAATTTTACAACAGAGAAGACTCTTGCTTTGCCTTATCCAATATTAGTACCTTATGCTTCATGATCACCAAAGGATGCACATAACTCCCCTTTCATAGTGAGGATGTAGTTTTCTATGGGAACCATTTTATCCAAATGCCTCCTGAGAGTATTGAGAAAGGACCTTAAATGCGAACAGTTTAGGTTTTAAGAAAGGTCCAAAGAGTGAAAGAGTATTGAAAGGAGGATGAATATCTCAGGTCAGATTACGGTTATCTTGTCATAGAAAAAGCTGCTGAAAGAAATAAGTGACATGATTTGAAAGTATGTCAGTAGCTTTCTGAAGATAGAGTAAAGAATAATGGGCAGATCCAAAAAAAAAAAGAAAAAGAAAGAAAGACCTGGAATCATTTTATTCCAGGACAGTTATTTTGGTTGATGATCCTTTTAATAAAAAATTAAAATTTTGAGACACTGTAGACAGAGATGATCACCTGCACGATTAGGAATTATAGCTTCTAAAAAGATTTTCGTGTTTAAAAAGCACAGCAGCAACTGCTGACAGCAGGAAAGAAAAAAGCAGCGTTTAGCAGATAGAGCAGGAAGTTCATGCTCAGTTGTTCTGAATTTGAAAGAAGCAACCCATGGGGACTATGTAGAGCCACAAGATGGGATATTATCTTCGATTTTATAAGTAAGAGATAAGAGGTGAGAGCGTGTATTAGAAAAAAAAATATATTTTTTGGGGTGGTTACAGGTACAAAGAAACGAAAACTGCAGTGCAGGATAAAAAGAACAAGTGTTTTATAGAGAGGAGTTCCACTATGTATTGAATGTCAAGGTAAGATTTGTCTTTGACAATCACATATTAAATAATTTTAGAATGGTAATACTGAACTTTAAAGGGGAAAAATGAAATGGAGAGAAAATAAAAATGTGAAAGGAATAACATGCACAGTCAATTTTCCTGGCATTGCTATAATCTTGAATAAGCATGCATAAAGTGTGTTTGGTTTTGAAAAATGAACAGCATATCCACAGAATGGCAAAAATATTGCAAATCATATATCTGATATGGGGCGTGTGTCCAGAATATATAAAGAATTCTTACAGCTCAACAATAAAAAGATAAATAACTCAATTAACAAATAGGCAGAGGATTTGAACAGATATTTCTCTGAAGAGGGTATGCAAATCATTAATGGTCACATGAAGAGACGTTTCAACGTCATTATGATTAGGGAAATGAAGATGAAAACCATAATGAGAAACCAGTTCAAACCCACCAGGATTGCTATAATTTTAAAAAGACAATAACAAGTATTAATGAAAATATCTGGAAATCGAACTCCTCACACATTGCTGGTGGGGTTGTAAAATGATGCAGCCACTTTGGAAAACAGCTTGGCAGTTCCTCAACATGTTAAATATAAAGTTGCCATGTGACCCAGCAATTCCACTCCTAGATATATACCCAAGAGAAATGAAAACGGTTTCTACACAAACATTTGTACACAAATGTTCACAGCAGTATCATGCCTAATAGCAAGAAGTAGAACACCCTAAATGTCTGTCAGCTGATGAATGGATAAATTAAATGAGCTGTATCCATTCAATGGAGTATTCATGGGACATAAAAAGGAATGAAATACTGATTCACGTTGTAATGTGGATGAACCTTGAAAACATTACACTAAGTAATAGAAACCAGTCACGAAAGACCACATGTTGTATGATTTCATTTAAGTGAAATATCCAGAGTAGGTAACTTCATAGACAGAAAGTAGGTTAGTGGTGGCCGGGGGCTGGAGAGATGGGAAATGGGGAAAGACTGCTAACGGGTATGGAGTTTCTTTTTGGGGTGATGGAAATGTTCTAAAATTAGATACTGGTGATTCTTGCACAACTTCGTGAATATACTAAAAACCATGCATTTGATATTTACTTGAAAAGTGTGAATTTTATGGTACATAAGATATGTCAAGAAAGCTGTTATAAAAATTGATAACAATTAAATTCAGATTATAAACACAGAATTTCTAAAGAAATGGTGCTGTTAGGTTTCTCGATTCATATATCACGTTTGCCTTCTCTTTTACTGTTATGAATAACTGTGCTACCTTTGTCTACTTGACTGAATCGTGGAAGTGAAGTGATACTCTTCCATCTGACCAAGCTAACCTTGGTTCTGCTTTCATTCATTTATTTCTGTCCCATTCATTAAAAATTAGGAAGGAAAATGTTCTACTTATTTGTTGAGATAAAGGAAACATATGTCCTATTTTTCAATTTTAATTACTGTCTTTCTTTGTGTGTTCCTATGAATCTCAAATCTTCCCTCCTCCCCCGCCTAGAACATACCATTAAAGAAAATGATTGGCTAGAGGTGGAATGGTGAAAGCATCTAGTATTATCCTGCTATTTTTACAAAACTTTTTTCACATTTAACCCTGATTGTCTACTCCATGTGTACATTTTTATATGCCATATAATTTCAGTTGCTTCAATTAATGTTGTATTAGGAATGCTTTTCCTTGTTTTGGCATAAGTTTCCCGATGATTGCAGTAGGCAGAATAATCGCCACCTTCTCCTCTACTATGTCCATATCCCAATCCTGGACCCTGTGAATGTGTCGCCTTATGTGGCAAAAGGGACTTTGCAAATGTGGTTAGGTTAGGCATCTTGAGATAGGGAGATTGTCCTGGAATATCCTGGATTATCCAGGTGGGTCTGATATAATTACCATAGTCCTTTATGGGAAAGAAGTAGGTGGGAGAATCTGAGGAGATATGACCTTGGAAGCAGAGATCAGAGTGAGCCAGGGGACCAAGAACGAGGAATGTGGGCTACCTCTAAAAGACGGAAAAGCCAAAGAAACAGATTCTCTTCTAGAGCCTTCTTCCAATCCATTTTGGATGTCTGACTTCAGAATTGAAGATAATAAATATAAGTTGTTTTTAAGCCATTCAGTGTGTGGTAATTTGTCACAGTTACGATCCGGATCTAACACAATCATCATTTAAAATTGCTTCCTGTTGTTGTCACAGTGGACCATAGCTTCCCAACTCATTTCCTTGTTTTGAAAGAGCAAGCATTCTGAAACAGCAATGACGTCAGTGTAGCCAGATCTGCATGAGGAGGTTTGGTCTGTGCAGACAGAGGGGTCTGTCCACTGCCACCATTTCTTCTCTCTGAGGGCTGCTTAACAGTGAAGAGGACTACAGAGCACCTGGCCCCATTGCCATCAGAAACACTTCACTGCAGTCTCGGGTAGCATAACTCAGGTAATGTGCAGCTGGACAGTCATGGGCCCTGAGTACAGAAACCATATTTTCTGAACCAAAAGTTGAAAGACAGAATATTGAAAATTGGGCTTTGAGGAAACTTGGAACCTATGGCTCTCAGATGTATGGCTCAGTGAGTGATGGTTTATGGTCTCTTTAGTTGGTGGATAATAACGTAAGCATTGCAGAGGGCAGAGCTCCTTCTTTTGTGCCTTCTTAATTAAGTACCATGAGACAACGCCAAACAATTTCTTGTTGAAACACTGGACGTTTCCATTTTGTCTTTCGAAGTTAGCCTGAGTTCCAGCAGATGGAAGGGCAACAGGGCAGCAGCATTTGCAATGGATGACCATGGAGAGAGACATAAACAGAAGCAGAGAGCAAAGATTAAGTTTCCAACCGTGGAAAGCACAAAGCTTCCTAGAATTCAACATTTATAGGGGTAAACAAAATTCGTGAGGTGAATGTTCCATTAAAGTCCATAAACTTATGGGCGGATAGGGTAGGTTAGGCCACATGAGCTATAAACTGTGACGATGGTATACACTGTCCAGTTAAACTTAGTCCATCTGACATATGTGGTGGTCTAGATCGTTTTTAATAGGCAGCATGGTGGAAATGGCAATTAGGGAAAATGGCAATGCATTCACATGAATGACTTAATTAGTATTATTTGCGCAAAGAGCCATTTTCAAACACTTGTTTTCTTCTTTTCATTTTCTGAGTTCTCTCGCGCCGGGAATCAGAATCACTATTTTCTGTCAATCGAAGCTCCATTTTCCATCCAAATCATCATCCATGCCATTGTGCAGGGCAAAGTGCTGAGTTCCCCCAACATTTGCCCTGCATCATCACCCAAGGGCTGAGGTTCCTGACACTTTATTTTCGTGATTCCGTGCTCTACCCAGCACTTCTTCCATTCCCTGCACTGAATGTTCTGCACAGTGAAACTTGTGCTAAGAGGCTTTGACTTGCTTTCCACACGCCGGGGTGGAGGGGGATGTCAAGGGACATTGAGACTAAAGGACAGGAGAGGGCCCAGTAAACATGTTCTCTGAAGTTCAGGAGTTCACCCAGGGCATGGCAGTGGGAGCAGCCAGCCCCAGAATAGGCAGTAAGAGGATGTGTTGTCTGTAGAGAAGTGGAAAACAAAACTGGCTAAAAGGGGAGAGAGTGCAGACAGTCCCATACAGGAAAAATCCAAGGAGAAACATGCCAAGACACATATTAATCAAACTACCAAAAATTAAATACAAAGAAAAAATATTAACAGCAAGGGAAAAACAACAAATAACACACAAGGGAATCCCCATTAGGTTAACAGCTGATCTTTCAGCAGAAACTCTGCAAGCCAGAAGGGAGTGGCAGGACATATTTAAAGTGATGAAAGGGAAAAACCTACAACCAAGATTACTCTACCCAGCAAGGATCTCATTCAGATTGGATGGAGAAATTAAAACCTTTACAGACAAGCAAAAGCTAAGAGAATTCAGTACCACCAGACCAGCTTTACAACAAATGCTAAAGGAACTTCTCTAGGCAGGAAACACAAGAGAAGGAAAACACCTACAGTAACAAACTCAAAACAATTAAGAAACTGGTAATAGGAACATACATATTGATAATTACCTTAAATGTAAATGGACTAATGCTCCCACCAAAAGACATAGACTGGCTGAATGGATCCCAAAGCAAGACCCATATATATGCTGTCTACAAGAGACCCACTTCAGACCTAGGGACACATACAGACTGAAAGTGGGACTGAAAGTCCCTCACTGAAAGTGAGGGGATGGAAAAAGATATTCCAAGCAAATGGAAATCAAAAGAAAGCTGGAGTAGCAATTCTCATATCGGACAAAATAGATTTTAGAATAAAGACTATTACAAGAGACAAAGAGGGACTTTGTCTTCTTAGGAGCATCACTCATTTATGATAAAAGCCCTCCAGAAA
Organism: Neophocaena asiaeorientalis asiaeorientalis; assembly: GCF_003031525.2. Taxonomy (NCBI): domain Eukaryota; kingdom Metazoa; phylum Chordata; class Mammalia; order Artiodactyla; family Phocoenidae; genus Neophocaena; species Neophocaena asiaeorientalis. Next base: position 2,263,912 of record NW_020173682.1, on the reverse strand, counting down.
GCAGGCATAGAGGGAACTTACCTCAACATAGTAAAGGGCATATATGACAAATCCACAGTTAAATGACTATACAACCCAAAGCAATCTACTGATTCAATGCAATCCCTATCAAACTACCAATGGCATTTTTTTGCAGAACTAGAGAAAAAAATTTCACAATTTGTTTGGAAACATAAAAGACTCCAAGCAGCCAAAACAATCTTGAGAATGAAACATGGAGCTGGAGGAATCAGGCTCCTGGTGAGGAATAAAGATGCAGAGGTAGAGAATGGACTTGAGGGCATGGGGAAGGGGAAGGGTAAGCTGGGACGAAGTGAGAGAGTGGCGTGGACATATATACACTACCAAATGTAAAATAGATAGCTAATGGGAAGCAGGCACATAGCACAGGGAGATCAGCTTGGTGCTTTGTGATTACCTAGAGGGGTGGGATAGGGAGGGTGGGAGGGAGACGCAAGAGGGAGGGGATATGGGGATATATGTATGCTTATAGCTGATTCACTTTGTTGTAAAGCGGAAACTAACACAACATTGTAAAGCAGTTATACTCCAATAAAGATATTAAAAAAAATAACAGTAGAAGCTACGAGTTTTTTATAAGACATGTTTTTATCAAATTGAGAAAATTTCCTTCTGTTACGGGGTTGCTGTTGGTTTTTATCTATGACCTTGCTATTTTTATCTATGATCCAGTATTGACTTTTATCAAGGCCTTTTTCTTTATCTACTGAATTAATTGCATATTTTTGCTCCATAAATCTGTTAATGTAGTGAATTACACATTTATTTGCTTTTTGAATGTTAAGCCAATTTTGAATCCTGGAATAAACCTCACTTGCTATTGTAGTACTGTTGTTTTTATATATTGCTAAATTTGATTTGCTTATATTTTATTAAGGATTTTTGTGTTTACATTTACAAGGAATATTAGTCTGTAGTTTTCTTGTAATGTCATTCTTTAGGTTTTGGTATCAGTGTTATAGTGAGTATATAATATGAATTGGGAAATGTTCTTTCTTCCTTGTAAACTGAAAGAAATTCTGTATTATTGTAATTACTTCTTCCTAAAAGTTCAGTAACATTCACCAGTGAATTCTGGGCCTGGTATTTTCTTTCCAGGAAGGTTTTTTAATTAGGCATTCATTTTCTTTAACAAATATATTACTCTTTAATTTCTATTTCTCCTTGGGCTACTTTTACAAAGTTGTATTTTTGAAGGAATTTGTTCATTTCTAGGGAATTTCTCAAATTTATAGAGAAGAAGTTTTTCATAATGTCCTTTTAGTATTCCTTTTATGTCAAAGATCCAGAGTGATGTCCTTGTGTTCATTCCTGATATTTTTCTTTCTAGGGTTTATAAATTTTACTAATCTTTCAAAGGGCCAACTTGTGCTTCATTGATTTTCTCTATCATTTTTTTTTCTATTTTAGGAGTTTCTTCTTTTATCTACTATTTCCTCCTACAGTGTTTTTGGTTTTATTTTCCCGTTCTGTTTCTAGCTTCTTCAGGTGGAAGCTTCCTAGATCATTGACTTTGAATATTTCATTTCTAATACATGCATTTAAGTTACATAACTTTTTTCCAAGCACTAATTTTGTTCCATCCTATGAATTTTGATATGTCATATTTTTATTATTATCTAGTCTGAAACATTTTCTAATTTCCACTGTGATTTGTTCTTTGATCCATGGCTTATTAAAAAGTATGCTGCACCATTTAAAAATATTCAGGGGATTTTCTAGTTACTTTATTATTATTATTGAGTTCTGGTTTAATTTATTGGAATCAGAGAACATAGTCTTATAATTTCAGTCTTTTGAAACTTATCAGGAAATTCCTTTGAAAAAGCATATGATCTGTTTTGTTAACTGTTCTCGTGCACTTGCAAAGAATGTATATTCTCCAGTTTTTGGATGCAGTATTCTGTTGACTAGCTTGAGTTAGTTAATAGCGTTGTTCAGACCTTCTACGTCCTTGCTTGTTTTTTCATCTGTTTATTCTATCAATTACTAGGACATGTGTTAAAATACTCAACTGTGTTTATAAATGTTTGTGTTTCTTCTGTTACTTCTGTCATTTTTCACCATGTTATTATGTACATGTAGACTTAGGGTTGTTTTGTCTTTCTGATGAATCAAGCTATTTATCATTATGAAATATCCTCTTGATCTGTGTCTTGAAGTTTACTTTTTCTGATATTAATATAGGCACAATAGCTTTCTTATGATTGGTGTATGCAAAGAATTTTTTCCCATCCTTTTACGATGGACCTATCTTATGTTTAAATTGTATCTTTTGTAGTCAGCAATGACTGGACTATGTTATTTATCTAGTTTAACTATTTCTTACTTTAATTAGAACATTTAGTCCATTTATGTTTAACTACTGATGTAGTTAACGCCATCTTCTTACTTCTTTTCTATTTATCCCACTTGCCCTTTGTTCCTTTTTTCCCCTGTCTTCTTTTAGATTAATCAAGTAGTTTCTAGTATTACATTTTATCTCTTCTATTGGCTTTTAGCGATACCTCTTTGAATAATTTTAGGGATTACACAGAGGTTATAAAATGCAAGCTTTGCAAACTGAACGTATCAAAATCCATCTGGAATACCACTTACTAGACAATGTAAGAAACCTTTGCAAACTATAATTTAACTTACTCCCCTTTGTGACTTTTATGGAATTATTGTCATATATTTGATTTTGCACATGTTAAAAATGCCACACTACCTTATAGTTATGGTTGTTTTAAAGACGTTAAAGAAAAAATTTTGAAGCATTAAAAAGAATTTTACATCTTTACTTACGTATTTACCTTTTCTGATGCTCTTCATTGCGTCTAGGCTTTTATTCAGGATCATTTCTCTTCAACCCAAAGGACTTCTTTTGTATTTCTTATAGTGCAGGTGATGAATTCTCTCAGACTTTGTTTGCTTGAAAATTTGCACATTTTGGCTACGGTGTTGAAGGACCTTTTCACTGAGTATAACAATCTAAGTTGACAGTTTTTCTTTTGGCATGTTAAAATGTCATCCCTTTGTTCTAGTTTTCATTGTTTTTGAATAGAAGTTGTTTTCTGAAATATAAAGTATCCTTTTAATCTGGATATTATTAAAGTTTTCTCTCTAAGTTTGGTTTTCTCTCTATTATGCTTTTCAGCAGTTTGGCTATTATATGCGTAGGTGTAATGTTCTTTCTTTGTCGAACAATTTTTGTTTGGGGACCTGAGATTCTTGAATCTATGGGTTGATGTCTTCCTTCACTTTTGAAAAACTCTCCGCTATTATCTCTTCGCATGTAGCTCTGCCTTGTAATTTTCTCTCTTCTCTTCCTGGGACTCAAATTACATATCATTCCATAATTCTCTGAAGATCTGTTCGTGTTTTCACTTTTTTTCCCCATTGTGCTTTAGATTAGATAATTTCCATTGACCTGTTCAAGAACATTTATTCTTTTTTTTTGCTGTGTCAAGTTTGTTATTAAGCCTTCCCAGTGAATTTTTCATTTTAGATGTTATATTTTTTGTTATAGGATTTCTATCTGACTCCGTTTTAAGGCTTTTCATCTTATAATGGAAATTTCCTCTCATTTTGTGCACCACTCCTTTAAAGTTCTTTAGCATATTCGTGATTGTTCTCTTAAAACCCTTGTCTCTATTTCTAACATCTGGGTCATCTGGGGATCTGCTTCTAGCGGTCATTTTTTTTCTGTTGATTTAAAGTCACATTTTCCAGTTTCCCTTCATATCTGTAACTTTCAATTGCATATCATTCTGTGACGAAAGAGCATTAGAGATTGAAGTAGAGAATAATTTTTTTCCAGAAAAGTCTTACCCTTTAGGGTTAGAGGTTGATTTCTTTTCTCAGCAGTAAGTGAGCAGGGTCAGGATTGCATTGCTGCTTTACCTACTTTCAGTTTATTGCTGGTTCCATTTGTTTTGAGAATGAGATCAGAACTGTAGAGTCTATTAACAGACTGCTCTCTGCCTTCCAGCCCCATTTTCGTCTTCCCCAAGGTGCTGTTTACTCAGCATTATTGCTGAGGCAGGCAGGGACAGCTAGTTCTGTATCTGGAGATCCTCTAAATTCTGCTCCACTAGACCAGCCAATGTAATCCTAGCTTCACTCACCTCTTGGCTACCCCTGTATCTCTACCACAAGTCTGAGGATGAGTGTTTCTTCAGTTCCTTTTTCATACTATATTGTTTACAAATTTATAAAGTCTGATACTTGCACTTCATGTTTTGTTCTGACTTAAAACCAGCTAGAAAACAAACTTAGTTACCAGGGAATAAGGAGGGGGGGAGGGATAAATTGGGAGATTGGGATTGACATACTGTCTATTAACAGACTGCTCTCTGCCTTCCAGCCCCATTTTCGTCTTCCCCAAGGTGCTGTTTACTCAGCATTATTGCTGAGGCAGGCAGGGACAGCTAGTTCTGTATCTGGAGATCCTCTAAATTCTGCTCCACTAGACCAGCCAATGTAATCCTAGCTTCACTCACCTCTTGGCTACCCCTGTATCTCTACCACAAGTCTGAGGATGAGTGTTTCTTCAGTTCCTTTTTCATACTATATTGTTTACAAATTTATAAAGTCTGATACTTGCACTTCATGTTTTGTTCTGACTTAAAACCAGCTAGAAAACAAACTTACAGTTACCAGGGAATAAGGCTGGCGGGGGGGAGGGATAAATTGGGAGATTGGGATTGACATACGCACAGCTATATATATAAAATAGATAACTTATAAGAACCTACTGTAGAGCACAGGGAACTCTACTCAGTACTCTGTAATGGCCTATATGGGAATAGAATCTAAAAAAAGAGTGGATATATATATATGTGTATGTATAACTGATTCACTTTGCTGTACACCTGAAACTAACACAACATTGCGGATCAACTATACTGCAATAAAAAAAATTAAAAAAAGAATACTTGCATAATGAGGATGTTCAGAAAATGCTCACACCACCACATGTGTTACTGGATGCATAGTTGTATTAACAAAAGAAGCTTACCTGGCTACTTTCTAATCATATTTTGAAATGATGTTAAAGTGATATCTACACATTTTTGGGGTGTGTGTGCATGAGAGTGTTTCTGTATGAGACTAGCATTTGAGTCATGGACGCAGTGAAGCAGATTGCCCTCCCCGATGCAGGTGACCAGCGCAGGTGAGCATCAGCCCGTCCACTGAGGGCCTAAACAGAGCAAGAGGCAGAGGGAGGTTGGAATCACCATCCCTCTGCCTGACTGCTTAAGCTGAGGGAGGAGGGTCTTCTCCTCCCTCGGACGGGGAACTACATCTTCAGCTCTTCTGGTTCTCGGGTCTTTGGACTTGGACTGACCTGTAACACCAGCTTTCCTGAGACTCCAGCTTGCAGATGGCCGACTGTGGGACTTGCCATCTTCCATAATCATGTGAACCATTTCCTCATAAGAAAATCTATCTATATACGTACATATCTTTATCTATCTATCAATCTATCTACCTACCTCTATCTATCTATCTATCTATCTGTGTCTTATTGGTTCTGTTTCTCTGGATAACCCTGGCTAATACATGGTCATTACATGTATTAGTACTAATACATGGTAATCAATAACTGGTAATGAGAAGGATCTAGAGTTACCATAGTGGAAGTGACAGAGGTAAGATGCCTGAAAAAATCAATAGAGAAGAGGTGTTCAAGGCAAATGAGAGGGGAGAGAACGGTCCAGGTGCAGCAGCGAGGAGCAAGGAGGACACTTAGCCCATCTGTATGTCCAGTGGGTCAAGAGCGAGAGGTTGAGTCCCAGTGGCCACCACTTGGAAGAGCTGGAGAGGACACAGCGTCCTCAGGGGAAAGGCGGCTTTGGGGTTCTGAGCAGGAATGGACTGGAGTCAGTTCTCCTGTAACACTTGTTCTGAAATGGGAATTTGTGCAGCACGGTTGACATGTTGGGGAACCATTTGAGTCTCAGGTGAATTGTGCATTTGCTTAGATGCAATTTCATCTGTGAGCAATACTAAGTGAAACTCAGAATAGCTCGCCAGGGTGACTGGAGCACCCTAGGCAGACACGAAATGCACACCCTCCAGCCTCCACCAGGGCCTCGGTTTCCCACATGCGTTAGGATCCGCCCTCACATTAGGTGTTACAAATTCCCTCTGGTTTCAGCGGGCCCTTCTCCCACTGCCTCACGACCACCCACAAGCTGCAGCCCGTCGACATCCACTTCCACAGGCACCTGGAAGTCTTGTTCAAGGTAAAATGCCGCGTTCATTGGAACGTATATGTCTTTCTTCACCATTTCACAGGTGTCAGGTTGTGCTACTGTTTTTATTCGATTCCTGTGTTTTACTGATATGTCACTGACAAAGTTCTTGAATGTTTTGCCCCCATGCTGTTTTCCCCATAAGCTCTGTGGTTTTTATAGGGCAGTTTTTTTGGTTTGTTTTTTATTTATTTTTGGCTGTGTTGGGTCTTCGTTGTGGTGCGCGGGCTTCTCACTGCGGTGACCTCTTCCTGTCACTGACAAAGTTCTTGAATGTTTTGCCCCCATGCTGTTTTCCCCATAAGCTCTGTGGTTTTTATAGGGCAGTTTTTTTGGTTTGTTTTTTATTTATTTTTGGCTGTGTTGGGTCTTCGTTGTGGTGCGCAGGCTTCTCACTGCGGTGACCTCTTCCCGTTGTGGAGCACGGGCTCTAGGCACGTGGGCTTCAGTAGTTGTGGCACGTGGGCTTAGTAGTTGTGGTTTGCGGGCTCTAGAGCACAGGCTCAGTAGTTGTGGTGCACGGGCTTAGGTGCTCCACGGCATGTGGGATCTTCCCGGACCAGGGCTCGAACCCGTGTCCCCTGCATTGGCAGTTGGACTCCCAACTACTGCACTGCCAGGGAAGCCCTATAGTGTGGTTTTAAATAGCACAGTGATTTTTGTTTCGTTACCGCAGACCTGTGTTTAGAGATAGGCTGCCGTTGAGTGGATTTTGCTGATGAATGGACCGTACGCTCCAGAGAGCATCGTGGAAGGGTTTTGAGGAGATAAGGAGGTGCAGGAGGAGAGGACAGTAAAGGGATTATAAGAATGTAGGGTGTAAAGTGTGACCTGGGAGTCTGGAGCTGCTTGGGGATTAAACAAAAGGCAAAGGGTACAGTGGGATTAGCGCTGTGGTCTCCAGGCTCACAGTGGCAGCCAGGCTGTGAGTGAGGAAGT
>NW_020173682.1:2217732-2256646 GCF_003031525.2 Neophocaena asiaeorientalis asiaeorientalis | reverse complement strand
TGACTTTCTGGGCCCCTTGTTCTTTCTGCCAAAGGAAGCAAAGAAGTGAGGAGGTGAGGGGGTCAGGGCGGTGGGATCTCTCTGGGCACAAGGGGCTCCCTGAGAGAATCAGTACTTGAGTTTGAGTAAATTCAAGATACAAATGAGATAATACTCATTATTATATCTGTTCGGATAGGAGGAGGGGATTTAAAAGTAGGAAAAGTCAAGGCCTGAAAAATCGGGTAGAGTGGAGAAACTTATTCCGGTGCGATAGGGAGAACGTAACAAAAAGAGGAGGTTGGAGACACACATAAAGAAAAATGATTTCACAGCCTTCCCGGTTTTGCCTCAGTTTATTTTCAGTGTCTGAGCGGGAATTGTGGTGAGGAATTGGTATCATTTCTGTCAAAACTGTCAGGTACTTTATGAAATGGTTTGAGAAGGGAGGATAACTTTTTGAATAGAAAACATTCTCATTTTATTTAAAAAATAAAGTTAATGTTCTTCCAGTGGAAAAGGGGGTGAAGTGCTGAAAGTAAAAGAAGAAATGAAAAATCTCATTCTCCACCAAGGAGTAGAACCGCGTCTAATATTTTAGTGTATTTTCCTTTGAATATTTTCAATATTCCATCTTTAATGTGAGTGGACCCCAAACTAAAAGCATGTACTAAAAGCAATAGTGCATATTCTAATTCTAATTGTTTTTAGAACACTGCTTCCTGATTTTAAAACCATTCATCTCAACATAAAAGTCATGACATATAGAAAAGTATGACAGAAAATTGAGTGCTAAGAACTCCATCACTCAGAGTTTTATGTATTTTCTGGAAGGTTATTTTACTTACAGTTTAATTTCACAATATCCCGTGCATGGCATGGTTATCCCAGCTCTATTTATAAGTTCTACATCCGTGATTTTCAAACTGTAGTTTGTGGGCCACCTGCATCCACAACTCCTGTGAGCTTGCTGAAATGCTGACTCTTGGGCCAGGAACCAGGACCACTTAGTTGGGATCTCCAGGGGGTGGGCCCAGGAGTTAGTATTTTACAACCTCTTCAGCTGTTTCTTACAGTAAAGTTTGGAAATATGATCTGGGTGGCGGACAATATAAAGAGAAACTTAGGTATAAATATCTGGTTATTAGTCTCTTCCAGTTAAAATTGAACCACTGGAGCTATAGTCAAGAGTGATAACACCAAAGTTTGTTCAGCTATGATGTGCCAGGTATTTGACATATGAAACCCCAGTTTTCCCAGGACTCTGAGTACAAATTGAATCACATTAAGATCTTATTTCATGAATTTGTCCCCTTACCAGCATAACAGAGTTCAGCCCTTCTCCGACCTTCCCAGTCAGGTCTGGAAGCCCGTGTTGTGTATCCTCCGTGCCCTGGAAGCACTCACTCATTGATGGAGCTTTAGTAATTCCACTGAGATTTCTCTAATTTACTCCTTCTCTTGCCTGGCCAGTTTCGCTGGTACCTGCATGCCTTAGGGTTCTGCAGAGAGACAGAACAGATAGGATGTATGCACGTGTGTATAAAAAGAGATTTATTACAAGGCCTTGGCTCACCCGATTAGGGAACTGGTCCCAAGATCTATACGGTGAGTCAGTGAGCTGGATGCCCAGGGGAGCCAATGGCGTAGCTCCAGTCTGAGACCGAAGGTCTGAGAATCAGGAGAACCGATGGTGTGTTTCTAGTCTAAAGGCTGGCAGACTCAAGACCCAGCAAGAGCTGATGTTTCAGTTTGACCCAAAGGCAGAAAAAAGCTGATGTCTTTGTTTTAGTGAGGAGGAATTCTCTCTTCCTTGGGGGATGGTCAGCCCTTTTGTTCTAGTTCAGGCCTTCGACTGATTGGAGGAGGCCCACCCACACTAGAGAGAGCAATCTGCTTTACTCAGCCTACTAATTTATTATTTTTAAAAAAATTTATTTTATATTGAAGTATAGTTGATTAACAATATTGTGTCCGTTTCAGGTGTACAACACAGTGATTCAGTTTTACATATACAAGTATCTACTTTTCAGATTCTTTTCCTATTTAGGTTGTTACAGAATATTGAGCAGAGTTCCCTGTGCTGTACAGTAGATCCTTGTTGGTTGTCTACATATCAATCCCAAACTCCCAATCTATCCCTCCCCCACCCCCTTCCCCCAGTAACCATAAGTTCATTCTCTATGTCTGTGAGTCTGTTTCTGTTTTGTAAATAAGTTCATTTGTATCTTTTTTTTTGATTCCACATATAAGCAATATCATATGTTTTCTTTGTGTGACTTACTTCACTTGGTATGATAATCTCCAAGTCCATCCATATTGCTGCAAATGGCATTACTTCATTCTTTTTAATGTGAACCTACCAATTTAAATGTTCATCTCATCAAAAACATCCTCACAGAAACATCCAGAATGATGTTTGACCAAATATGTGGGCGCCACGTGGCCCAGTCAAGTTGACACATAATTAAACATCAGGCTGTGTCTTTCTTATTCCATCCAGATGGTGCATGTGGTATTATATGAATAAGTTAAATAGTTTTTATATTACAACCTAATTATTAGAGATCACATATTGTTATGTATTAAAATGCTAATTCAGGGTTTTAAAATAAAACTACACTTTCACAAGCTAAATTTAAGTATCAATACAATAATTCAGTCTAATATGAAAGGAGAGGCATTGCAGTTGGGAATATATTCTGATCCTTAAATTATTTTACTTTTTTTTAATGGAAAACATTATCTTTGCCTATTCTTTTATTATTTGCTTGTGTTATTTTATTTATATGGGTTTCTTGAAAATAGCATATTCATTCCTTTTGGTTAACAAATATTTACTGAGGTCTTTCCTATATGTAGTCAGCGTAAGCACTGGAGAAACTCCTGTGACAGGCATGGAATTGCAGACCAATTGGGAAACACATATTAAACAAATCATTACATAAGGAACTTCTAGTAATGCTTGCGGTCTGAAAGGAAAATGCAGGATGTGACATATAATGGGGCCTCTGTCCCAGAAATGAGGGTTTATGAAGTTGTGGAAATTTCCTCAAGCTGAGGCCATAAAGGATGATCTAGAGTTAGCTTCGTATTGGATGGAAATAAAGCTATTTCAGCAGAGGAAACAGAACGTGCAAAGCTTCTGAGGTAAGAAAGAGCTCAGAGCATTTGGCCTAAGAGAAGTCTAAGGTGGCGAAAGCCAAGATGAGTCCATGTAGACCCATGCAGGCTTTGTTGAGGGTTTGGGATGTTTTCTTTCTTTCTTTCTTTTTTTAATTAAATTTTATTGGAGTACAGTTGCTTTACAACATTGTGTTAGTTTCTGCTGTAAAGCAAAGTGAATCAGTTATATATATACATGTATCCAGTCTTCTTTAGATTTCCTTCCCATTTAGGTCACCACAGATCGTTGAGTAGGGTTCCCTGTGCTAAACAGCAGGTTCTCCTTAGTTATCTATTTTATACATGGTAATGTGTATATGTCAATCCTAATCTCCCAATTTATCCCCCCTTGTTAACCATAAGTTTGTTCTCTATATCTGTGACTCTGTAGCTGCTTTGCCAATAAGTTCATCTGTAACGTTGTCCTAGATTCCACATATAAGTGATATTATATATTTGCTTCTCTCTTGCTGCCCTACTTCATTCTGTATGACAATCTCTAGGTCCATCCACGTCTCTGCAAATGGCACTATTTCATTCCTTTTTATGGCTGAGTAACATTCCATTGTATATATGTGCCACATCTTCTTTATCCATTCCTCTGTCGATGGGCGCTTAGGTTGCTTCCATGTCCTGGCTATTGTAAATAGTGCTGCTTGGGATGTTTTCTTAAAACACGTGGGAAGCCTCTAAAGGGTTTTAGGCAGATGCTGTGATTGGATGTGCAGTTGAGAAGATCACTCTGGATGCTCCCTGGAGGTTGGACTAGGGAGAGGGGGCAGTGGCAGTAAGGAGATGCTTTGGAAGCCATGGAAGAAGGGAAGGTAGGATGACGGCTGGACGCAGGGTGGTGGTGCTGACGGTCAGCAGTGGATACTTTCAAGGGAGTTTGAAGACACAGAATTGACAGACTTGGATGTGGATGAAGGAGAAGGAGGAATCAAAACTTGCTGCCAATTTTCTAGGATCACTATCGGAGTGGGTGATTTTGCTCTTTGTTGGGAGAGGGCCCACTGGAGGGATAGTAACTTAAGGGGGAAGATTTTGAGCTCGCTCTGGACTTCGGATGTCAGCGGGATTACCAAGTGTAGTAACATCAAATAGACAGTTTGGAGGGAGGGAGGAGGGTCTAGGCTACTGGTGTATAAATGCTTTGGTTTTGACCCGATCTGGGCAGATGAATTTTCTAGAATGAAAAATACTGCTTGCAGACCTCCACTTACTTTTCTGCCCAGCTGAGTCTATGGTGATTCCAGTCTCCAAATCGATTTTGGAAGAGAGGAACCGCTGGCACTGGAGTAGGGGGTGCAATAGAGGTGAAGAAAGGCCAAGAGTATTCTGAGTATATAAAAAGGGCACTCCGGCAGAAGAGTAGCAGCTGCCCACTGCTCTCCGTGGAGCAGAGCTTCTATCATCAAACCTGGCAAATGATCCTAAGGCAGAAATAAAGAATCTTTCCTTATTCCATTCAGTAGGTCAGGCTCCTTTGGTTGCAATTCCATTGGACTTGTATTAAGTTGAAATTATTTCCAGTACTAGATTTTTCTGGTGGTTTTGGTTTTTATTTTCTTCTGTTTTTGTGTGGCATGTTTTAAAGGGAGTTTGGAAAGCTAGGTCAGAGGTTGCTAGACAGACATCATTTTTAACCAGTAGTCAAATTTCTTCTTTTCTTTTATTTTGATTTTTTAAAAATTTTATTGATGTATAGTTGATTTACAGTGTTATATTAATTTCTGCTGTACAGCAAAGTGACTCAGTTATACATATATATTTTTTCATATTCTTTTCCATTATGGTTTATCACAGGATACTGAATATAATTCCCTGTACTGTACAGTAGGACTTTGTTGTTTATCTATCTTATTTTCTGATGAAACAAAATAATTTCGTATTTAGTTGATTCTGTATAATGGTATCACCACTGTCTTGTTTGGGGCATATTCTTTTTTATTTTTAATTGAATAAAAGATTCAATTAAATTTTATAGTGCTTTGCAATTTTCAAAAGTTTCACGCACATGATTTCATATAATCCCATAATAAGTCTTTTTTCCCCCTACACCTATATTGCCACTCCCAGTTTCCCTCTCCCCACTGGCAACCACTAGTTTGTTCTCTATATCTATGAGTCTGCTTCTTACTTGTTTTATTCACTAGTTTATTGTATTTTTTTAGATTCCACATAAGCAATATCATACAGTATTTTTCTTTCTCTGCCTGACCTATTTCATTTAGCATAATGCCCTCCAAGTCCATCCATGTTGCTGCAAATGGCAAAATTTCGTTCCTTTTTATGACTGAGTAGTATTCCATTGTGTATGTGTATATGTATGTGTATATATATATACCACAACTTCTTTATACATTCATCTGTTGATGGACACTTAGGTTTCTTCCACACCTTGGCAACTATAAATTATGCCACTATGAAAACTAGAGTGCATGTACTTTTTCAAATTAGGGTATATTCTTTTTAATCTAATCAGAAATATATGAAAATGATACTATGTTTCAAGTAATTTCCCCAAATTTTTAAAGGCAGAAAATGAAAGATAATACTTAGAACTCAACAAACTCTTCAGTTTTTAAAATTTCTAGTTTAATGGATCAATGTTTAGCATGAATCAGATGTTCCGTTGTATCCCATTGGATAATTTAGAACCCAGAATAAAAAGTATAATAGTAAAATAATGGACTATTGTGTTTTCTTCAAATCAGGGAATTTGGTATTATGTTTAGGTCTTGGCATTTATAGAGCAGCAAAAGAATTCTATCCTTACCTAAGGAATAATTATTATTGTTATTATTACTATCATTATTATTATTTTAGTTTTTAAAAATAATTTGTTTTATTTACATTTGGCTGCATCGGGTCTTAGTTGCGGCACACAGGATCTTCGTTGAGCCATGCGAGCTCTCTGTTGTGCTGCGTGGGCTTCTCTCTAGTTGTGGTGTGCAGATTTTCTCTTCTCTGGTTGTGGTGAGTTGGCTTCAGGGCGCGTAGGCACTGTAGTTTGTGACACGCAGACTCTAGTTGACGTGCGCGAGCTCGGTAGTTGTGGCGCACAGGCTTAGTTGCCTTGCGTCATGTGGGACCTTAGTTCCCTGACCAGGGATGGAACCTGCGTCCCCTGCATTGTAAGGAGGATCCTTTACCACTGGACCACCAGGGAAGTCCCTATTCCTATTATTATTATTTAGGCACTTTTTCTTTCCTACATATCAAGAGTACTGAGTGTACTTTTCAACCTAATTCATAATTAGTGTCTAAGTCAGTTGGTTGGGAGATTGCAAAAGATGGCATAGGCTGAAAAGAATCAGGGTTTCCTGAACAAAAACATAGCAGACGTAGTACTTTATTCATTTTTCTTGTTTCCCCGTACTCTTTATTTTAAAACTCTTGAAAAATATATATAATTATACCATGTAAAGTATTTTGGGGCATCAACAGAACATAAGCACTATTTTGATGAAATATCAAGTTAAGTCTTTTAGTACAAACATAAAGCCATCTCCCTCCCTCCCTCCCTTCCTTCCTCCCACAGAGCATTTTGTCTAAATGTATGGAGAGTATGTAGCTGTCTACAGCATGATGTAGGCCTTAAAGGACTTAACTTCTTGTCTTAAAGGACAGATATATGTGCACCTAATAAAACAGGGTGAACTAAGAGGTGGAGTGAGCTGGATGTGCATTAAATGGGGAAGGAGCCAAGCCCTGCATTCTAAATGGAAAAACTGGGTTCATGGTTTTGGCGGGGCCGGGAGCAGGAAAACTGGCCAGATGGAAAGGGCTCTTTAAAATCACCTGAGTGACTGGATCAAGGGATTTGCTAACAAAATTCCCAATTTGGCACTAAAAATGAGGATTTTTTTTTATAAATTAATTTTTTAAAATTTATTTTTGGCTGCATTGGGTCTTTGTTGCTGCGCGTGGGCTTTCTCTAGCTGCGGAGAGCGGGGCCTACTCTTCATTGTGGAGCACGGGCTCTAGGCGCGCGGGCTTCAGTAGTTGGGGTGCGTGGGCTCAGTAGTTGTGGCGCATGGGCTTAGTTGCTCCGCGGCATGTGGGATCTTCCTGGACCAGAGATCAAACTGTGTCCCCTGGATTGGCGGGTGGATTCTTAACCACTGTGCCACCAGGGAAGTCCCCAAAATGAGGATTTTTATGATTGAAAAATTTTATGAGTAAAATTAGAAGCCATTAAAAGCAACATTTAGGCCCAAATGACTTAACTAAGGGCCAGAATGCCTTTGTGGGTCACAGTTGCTAGTGTGAATTGTACTGAGAGGTGAATCTGGAGCCAGCACAGACCGAGGCCCAGTTGTTTCTTCTATAAAACCAGTGCCTCTAAGTGAACCAGCTGCTGTGCTCTGAGCCTCTAACATTTTGAGCTGTTTTCAAGTGTAGCTGCAAGTAGGGAGAATTCAGACTTGGCAGTGGTTCACTCAGCACTGTTAGGGATTCAAGGTAAAAATGTTGTCTGGGCAAATGAGCTTGGGAAACATTGAGTAAAACAGAGTTAAGCAAGGTTTTCTACGGCAGAACCTCTCTAAGATTTTAACCCCCTTATTCGGACTGTGAACTTGGAACAATATTTCCCAAGTTTATTTGTCCAGCGAACTCTTTTTCCTAGAGCATCTTCTAAGAGTTGTGTTCCACAAAATATGCTTTGGGAAACATTTTATGGGACTAATCTTTGACTATAGACTATAGCTGGGGTAACCATATAATTTACAATATTATCCAAAGTGGGAGTCTTTGAGAATAGGCAGGGAGTTACTGGTAATTATGTTTGACAGCAAGCATAAACTGGGACTGCCTTGGGCAAACCAGGATGGATGGTCCTCCTGGATCATAGCTAATAGGGCGTGTTGCAGTGGCAAATATTAACCTCTGGACATTGCATCATAAAAGCAACAGAACATAAATAGGTTGGGTCAGTTCACATCCTCTGAGAAGCAGGTCTCAGGGTGAGCTTAGATATGCCAGAGATTTATTGGGTGACCCTCCAGGAAAGGATGCAGAGGGAGGAAGGGAGGAGGAGGGAAGAGCTTCAGACTGTGATTCAGGTCCGATCCCTGTGAAAGGACAGAGGAAGGAAGGGAAGGAGGGAAGGGGAAGGATTGGGTAGGAAGAGCCTCAGATTGTAACACAGTACTCAGAAAGACTTGATCAAACGGATGGGTCCCAAAGCAAAAGGTGCATGTTGAATAATTCCACCTCGGGCAGGAACGGGCTAGCTCTGGTGCCCTCACTGTGGGAACCAGACAGGGGAAACTTGGCTTCAGCAAAGATACCATGCCAAGTCCCAAGGGTGGCAGCTAGATGCTCCCTTCAGTAGGTTCTCTTGAAGGGGATATGAAAGGCTCATCTCTGTGGCCACCACCTAGGTTAACTTTCCAAACATCAAATACTGAATTACCATTATAATGATTTCAGTTCTATCATTTTGTCCAAGGACAATATCCAAGGACCTTGGACCTTGGCCCAGGTCCCCACAGCCCTGTAGAAGAGGCTGACATTTCTTCATAATAGGGAAATCCCTTAGCTATTGAAAGACCCCTATCCCAAATGGGCATTCCTTGGAGAAGCTTTTAGATGATTCCAGAAGATGCAGTTCATCAGGTGAGGGGATTCCATCCCGGGCTTCCTTGCAGTCTTGTTTCCAGTGAAAGGCTATTACAATAGATGTGCTGTATTGCAAAGGCAGTAGTACTGTCATCGCTCCATGGTTTATGGGTACGTGGATGATTCCTGTTCTCGGTAAATTCCAGCAGGCAGAGGAGAGAATTTCAGCAACTTTGAATTCAAGGCTCAAACCTTTTCTGGCCCTGACTTGGCTGTTGAAACCTGGCCCTTGGAGAGTTCCGTGCACTCCCTGAGACAGCGTGAGTGTATTATCAGAAGTGATGGCCTGCACGATAGATTTCTCTGTTCTCCTCTGTGGCTGCTTCTAGGTGGAAATGGATTTTGACCCAGCAGACCAAAATGGAGCATTTGTCTATGACTGTATTTCAAAAACCCAAATGATCAATTGTGATTATGCCTCTGTGATGGTTAATTCTATGTCTCAACTTAGCTGGGCCGCAGTACCCAGATGTTTGGTCAAACTCCAGTCAGTTTGTTGCTGGGAAGGTGTTTTTAGCTGTGAGTAACATTTAACTCAGTAGTCTTGAAGTAAAGCAGATGACCCTCCAGAATGTGGGTGGGCCTCATCTAATCAGTTGAAGGCCTTAAGAGAAAAAAGACAGAGGTTTCCTGGGGAAGAGGGAATTCTGCCTCCGGACTGCCTTTGGACTGAAGCTGCAATGTCACCTTTTCCCTGGGTTTTCAGCCTGCTGGTCTACCTACCCTATGAGATTTGGCGTTACCAGCCCCATGAGCCAATCCCTTAGAATAAATCTCTGTCCTTGTGTCTCTCTCACTTCCTCTTTCCCTCTCCCTCTCTCTCTCCCCCTCTCCCCCCCCCACACACGACTATTGGTTCTGTTTCTCTGGAGAACCCTGCTCATTACAGCCTCTTAATGGAGAAGAGCCATGATATGCTTCATCCGAAATGGTGACTCATTCACGTAGTTGGTATTTTACTTTGAAAAGCACTCTCTGCTCTCCCACCTTGTGTGTCATCCTGTTGACGAGGGAAACAGTAAATAATAACATTGGCAGTGGGAGAGAGCACGCTCAGAGTACCCTCGTGGAGTCCTTAGTATGTGCCTGGTGGTGTTCTAGGCACTGCCCAGGTATTAACACTTCGAGTTCACATTTAACAACCCTGTGAAGCGAGCGTGACTGTTCCCATTGTACACACGAGACAACTGAGGCACAGAGAGGTTATGCAGCTTGTTCGAGGGCCACAGCTGGGAAGTGGCAGAGCCAGAGTGCCGACTGGGGGTCCTGCTCACGAGCCCGTGCTCTTACCCACTGCAGGCTGCGCTTCTCGGGAGGCGCTGCACACGGCATGGAAATCCTGCTACTGCAGCTGCCGGTCTCCTCCGCTCAGCTTGGTCTCTTGGTCCGCACCCATCGAGGAGCCCCAGGCCTACTCGCTCCTCCCCACTTCTCCAGGGGCCCAGCACAGAAGCAGCACCACACACCTGCCCTGTCCGGCTCTACCTCTCCCCGCCCCTCACAGAAAGCTGTGCTTCTGTAGTGATGAATAGATGTCACTGCACTTCTGTCCAAACCCACAGAATGTGAAACACCAACAGTGACCCCTAATGTAAACTGTAAACCCTGGGTGAGGAGTCAGTGTAGGTTCGTCGATTGTAACCAGCGTACCACGCTGGTGGGGTCTGTTGATGATGCGGGAGGGACCGGGTGTAAATGGGAGCTCTCTGTGCCTTCTCACTTTTGCTGTGAACCTAAAACTGCTCAAGTATCAAAATGTATCAAGTCTTTAAAAAAAAGACATATTGAAGCCCTAACCTCAGAACGTGGCCTTATTTGGAAATAGACTTACTGCAAATCAGTTAAGATGAGTTCATACTCAGGTAAGATGGGCCCCTAAACCAATATGACTGGTGTCCTTGTAAGAGAGGAGAACACCTATAAATAGAAGCATGTACAGAGGGAGGATGGTGTGAAGACACACAGAAGTCAGCCATGGGACTGGAGGGATGCAGCTACCAGCCAAGGAGCACAAAGGACTGCCAGCAAACACCAGAAGCTAGAAGAGGCAAGGAAGAATGCTGCCTTAGAGCTGTCAGAGAACATCGCCCAACCCATGCCTTGATTTCAGACTTCTAGCCTCCAGACTATGAGACAATAAACTTTCTTTTAAGCCAAGAAAAAAGAAAAAAAAAAAGAGAAGAAAGGAATGCTCTACTTTGATTTCTAAACCTCAGGTTCTGGAACTTTCTGGGGGGACCTCCAAATTTGTTCAGCTCTTTCTGGACCTTCTGAATGGACCTTAAAGATGGACGATAGCAACTGCTTCTTCACGGAATTAATGAGGCCAACTCCCAAGGGATGGGATGCTCAGAGATTATTTGAAAGGGACCCAGGCTCTGCAACATGAGAGAGAAATGCATTTTATTTTATTTTACTTTATTTTATTTTTGGTTTGTACATAAATACTGTTATATTTTTTATGTTTTTTTTTATTTTATATCTGAGTATAGTTGATTAACAATGTTGTCTTATTTTCAGGTGTACAGCAAAGTGATTGTCATACTAAGTGAAGTAAGTCAGACAGAGAAAGACAAATATATGCTATCGCTTATATGAGGAATCTAAAAAAATGATACAAATGAACTTATTTACAAAACAGAAACAGACTCACAGACTTAAAGAAGGAACTTTTGGTTACCGGGCCCGTGGGGGGTGGGGAGGAAGGGATGGGGGAGGGATAGATTGGGAGTTTAGGACTGACATGTATACATGGCTATATTTAAAATAGATAAGCAACACAGACCTACTGTAGAGCACAGGGAACTCCACTCAGTATTCTCTAATAACCTAAATGGGAAAAGGACTTGAAAGGGAATAGATGCATGCGAAATGTATCTATGAGAAATGAGAAATATCATATCTGTTCAGGTATCTGAATCTCCTTGTGCCTGTGAATGTCTCAGAATGTTGTAAAATGAATTAAATATAAGATTACAAAGGACACCAATAATATTTTTACCAAACTATTAAATATGGTTACCAAACTGTTGAAAAATAAATTGCAATTTAATAATATAGGTGCTTTGTTATTAACATCATACCTCACATGATTTAGCAGTGAATCTCATAGTAGAATTTCAAGGTAGTAACTAGGTTAAGTGATCTTTTGGAATCTCTGAGAACTGTTGTGATATGAAAATAGATGATATTGCAACTGGTCACAGAGTCCCCAGTATTGCTGATACTATTGTCGATTGTTGCCCACATTTATACTTGATGAAAATATGAGATTTTGGTTAAAAGATAGTGAAAATAAAGATGCAGGTTTTTTTGTTTTGTTTTTGCGGGACACGGGCCTCTCACTGTTGTGGCCTCTCCCGTTGTGGAGCACAGGCTCCGGACGCGCAGGCTCCGGACGCGCAGGCTCCGGACACGCAGGCTCAGCGGCCATGGCTCACGGGCCCAGCCGCTCCGCGGCATGTGGGATCTTCCCGGACCGGGACACAAACCCGTGTCCCCTGCATCGGCAGGTGGACTCCCAACCACTGTGCCACCAGGGAAGCCCAAGATGCAGTTTTTTTCCATGCAAGTTTCCATGTTCAGAACTATTGTTTTAAAAGTTTCCAGATACTTCTTATCTAGGTAGAGACCAAAAATTCACCTTTGCTGGTGACTTTTCTTCTTTATTCTTGGGAGGGCTGGTTGGGTGAACTCTGCCTACTCAGACGGACAGGGGCTTAATTGCTCCGCAGAAAGGATCATCCCATACATTTTGTTGCTTGACAAAGTCTCTGCTCTAGAACTGGTTAGGTATTGGGGGGCAGAGGGGTGGAGAGAGAGGGACAGCCTTACCCGGGACTCAGGGAACTTCCAGGAAGCAAAGAAACTTCAGTCTCTTCTGTTCTGATTTTAAATGTGATGTGGTTAAGAGCGCAGAATCTGAGCCAGACTTTTAGGTTCAAATCCCGCTTCTTTCTAGTTACTAGCTGTGTTACCTTACTTCTCCATGTCTCCATGCTTTCATCAGAAAAATGGGGCAAAAATTAATATTTACTTCATAGCATCTCTATGAGGGTTAAATGAACAAAGCGTTGAGAACAGACCCCAACTATTCATTATTATTATTGCTTCTGTTATTAAAGGTCAATATATCAGAACCTCTTTGAGGATTGATGGGGTGCTGACTAATGTCTGCTTGGCTTGCAAGGGTACCAAAGATTTCCAAGATGGAGCTTACATCAGGGAGAGGATGTCTGAAGTCGGGGCCACAGATTCCCCATGGCTCCTTGGGTACAGTGGGCTGGTTCCAGCACGACCTCTGGATGAGGCTACAAATCTCTTGCTTCTTCTGCTTGCCCGGGGGGGCTTGGGCCACAGTGGCAGAGAACATGAATGCAGATAAAATAAGCACATTCATAAGAGCCCCGTGGTGAAGTACCATCAAGGGAAAGGGGTCTCTCTGATTGTAAGAAAGCTTACGGCTCTGGATCACCCGTGGAATCATTTAAACAGTGATCATGGCACGTGACCTTTGAAAAACTGGTAGCAACAAAAGCAATGGTGATGAAGTAAGGACTGATCAGATGGATAATTCCCTTTACCTGCTGTTTGAAAGCCAGACTGGACGTTTTATTGCAGTAAGATTTTACGGAAAAAAGCCCGAATGAACTTTTTGGCCAACCCAACAGAATGAAGAAACTTCCAGAATTCTTCCACAATTCCGGGCAAGTGGGTATTTGAGTGATGAATTTGAAAATTACAGAGGTATAACCTTATCTATTTCTGAAGGTAGCAAGATAGTCATGCTACCAAAAATATTCTTTTGATGGATATTATAATTAATTCCAATTCTATGGGTGTATATAGACTCAGAAGTGATACCCAAATTGGGAAATAAAGGAGGAATCAAATCTAAGGTTTAAAATATGCTTGAGACTTGTTTTACAAATAATTTTGTATTAGCCATTGTTCTGAAATACTGCAAACCATTTTCTAGTCCTTTGCAGCAGTATCAATAGTCCAAAATTAATTCCAGTTCTCCCCTGCAACTTCCAGAAACCGATGCAGAAATTCAAAGCATAATAGATGCTTTCCAAAGCGTCAGTGAGTCATATCAGAAGGGCAAGAATCAGGAGAGGTAGGCTGAACAAATGCGTAGTCACTCATCTGATGGGCCGTGCATCTGATCACGTTGAAGTTTGTCCTCCAAAGGGCATTCTTGTTTTCAAACTTATTTTAAAGCACATGGAAAAAAGCTGTCTCTTTTTGAGTAGTCTGTGAATTGCCAGCATCCTTTATGGCTGTGCACTTCCCCCAACAGGCTGTGTCCTCTTGCCCCACCAAGATTAAGAGGATGGCACCACATTGTAGAAAGGATCGGGCCATGTGGGGAAGAAAGAGACAGGTCTTGTTTACTCTGCACCACTTTGTGGCCATATGATCTGGGAAAGTTACTTACCCTCAGTGGGTAAAAAATGCTGTAGCTACTCAAAGCAGGAACTGGATCAGATAATCTTAGGGTCCTTCCAAAAAAAGGCTATTTCTGTACAGCTGTTAAAATTTTATACTGTATATCTGGGTATAATTATGGTCTTTTAAATTTTCTTCTGGTTTTTGCATATTATGCAATGAGCGTTTATTGCTAGTTAAAACTATTAAAAAGAATTTGCACTATTAGTATTTATGTTTTCCCAGTTAAAAAATCGTTGAAATGTTATCATTAAACACTTAAGAAATTTTGCTGACATAACTCTGGTCTCTGTATGTTATTTTTAAATTGTACTGGAAGTGTGATCTTCATCTTAAAGCTTTAGCAATACTGTCAACCTGACGCTCTGGGACAGAAAAGAGGAAATTGTCTCTGGTGTTGCAAAGGTGACCAAAATTCTCATTTTGAGTTAACACTGTGTGGATAAGCTGAGGGGTCCCACATTCCTTGTTGGTTGTGAGACCACGGGCCGTCTTCTTATTCTCTCTTTATTGCCATCTGTAAAATAAACGTTGCTGTACAGATTAAGTAATGATCACAATACATTATAGATAGCATCACTCTGTAAAAAGTAGATGTTTATTAGCGTTTTGTAAGTTAACTGTGCTAACAGAAGGAAATTCTGCTCTTCAGTATTTTTTGTTTGTTTAAAAATATTTTTGTCATTTTTCAGTTACAGTGTCTGACAATGAATTGCCAAACGTAAGCTATTATTTAATATGTAAAAAGTTTTAAGTTGTCTTGGGCTTCCCTGGTGGTGCAGTGGTTGAGAGTCCGCCTGCCGATGCAGGGGACACGGGTTCATGCCCTGGTCCGGGAAGATCCCACGTGCCACGGAGCGGCTGGGCCCGTGAGCCATGGCCGCTGAGCCTGCACGTCCGGAAAATGTTTTAAGTTGTCTTAAACTCATATCTCAATAGCACCATGTGATTGTTTTGTTTTTATATAATTATAAATAATTTTTATTTATCTTATAATAGCAGGACATAAACATTTTCTAAGATAATTGAAAACACTTAATGAACATATGATTGACTGTCATATTCCGTTGGATAGATATCCCATTATTTACTTAACCAGCTCCATTGTTGAATATTCTGTTTCCCAGTTGTTACTATTATAAATATTATTTTGATGAATATCTTTTTTTATTGTATAGTTGACATATAACATTATATTAATTTCAGATATACAACCTAATGATTCAATGTTTGTATTGATATATACTGTGAAATGATTACCACAGCAAGTCTAGTTAACATCTACCACCATACGTAGTTACAAATTTTTTCTTCCTGTGATGAGAACTTTTAATATCCTCTCTTAGCAACTTTAAAATATGCAATACAGTATCATTAACTGTAGTCACCATGCTGTACATTACATCCCCATCACTCACTTATTTTATAACTGGAGGTTAATACCTTTTAACTGTAAGCTCAATTTTTTTGTTTGTTTATTTTTTTAGATTCTACATATAAGTAGGATTATATGGTATTTGTCTTTTTCTGTCTGACTTATTTCACTTAGCATAATGCCCTCAAGATCCATCCATGTTGCCCACAAATGGCAAGATTTCCTTCTTTTTTTAATGGCTGAATAATATTCCACTACATACATATATATGTAGTGGAATACATACATACACATACATACATACACATGCCATATTTTCTTTTTGTTTGTTTGGTTTTGGTTTTTTGTTTTTTGGGTTTTTTTTTGATGTGTTAATTTTTTTAACATCTTTATTGAAGTAAAATTTCTTTACGTTGTTGTGTTAGTTGCTGCTGTATGACAAAGTGAATCAGCTGTACGTCTGCATATATCTCCATATCCCCTCCCTCTTGCGTCTCCCTCCCACCCTCCCTGTCCCACCCCTCTAGGTGGTCACAAAGCACTGAGCTGATCTCCCTGTGCTATGCGGCTGCTTCCCACTAGCTATCTATTTTACATTTGGTAGTGTATATATGTCCATGCCACTCTCTCACTTCGTCCCAGCTTACACTCCCCCCTCCCTGTGTCCTCTAGTCCATTCTCTACATCTGCATCTTTATTCCTGTCCTGCCCCTAGGTTCTTCAGAACCTTTTTTTTTTATTCCATATATATGTGTTAGCATATGGTATTTGTTTTTCTCTTTCTGACTTACCTCACTCTGTATGATAGACTCTGAGTCCATCCACCTCACTACAAATAACTCAAGTTCGTTTCTTTTTATGGCTGAGTAATATTCCATGTATATATGTGCCACATCTTCTTTATCCATTCATCTGTCTATGGACACTTAGGTTGCTTCCATCTCTTGGCTATTGTAAATAATGCTGCAATGAACATGGGGATGCATATGTCTTCTTGAGTTAGTGTTTTTTGTTTTCTTTGGATAAATACCCAGAAGTGGAATTGCTGGATCATATGGTAGTTCTCTTTTTAATTTTTTGAGGAACCTCCATATTGTTTTCCATAGTGACTGCCCCCAATTTACATTCCCACCAAGAGTGCACAAAGATTTCCTTTTCTCCACATCATCTCCGACACTTGTTATTTCTTGTCTTTTTTTATAATAACCATTCTAACAGGTGTGAGGTAATAGCTTATTGTGGTTTTGATTTGTGATGATTTGTGATGTTGAGCATCTTTTCATGTATCTGTTGGCCATTTGTCTGTCTTCTTTGGGAAAATGTCTGTCCAGATCCTCTACCCATTTTTAATCGATTGTGGAGTTTTTTTTGCTATTAAGTTGTATGAGTTCCTTGTATATTTTGGATATTATCCCCTTATCAGCTGTATGATTTACAAATATTTTCTCCCATTCAGTAGGTTGCCTTTTCATTTTGCTGGTCGTTTCCTTTGCTGTGCAGAAGCTTCTTGTTTTGATGTAGTCCCAATTGTTTACTTTTGCTTTGATGCTTTTGCTTTTTGCGTCTGATTCAAAAAAGTCATTGCCAAGACCGATCTGTCTGTCTATGTATCTATCATCTATCTATCTATCTGTCAATAGATGAGCATATTCATCTAACTCTCTCACAGCTGGACCTGCACCTAAGGTGATGTATTTTGTACCATTTCCCAGAGATTCCCAGTCTCCAGATCTGGTAACTAACTTACTGACTGGCTGCCTTCATTCTCTGTATCAGTTTTCTCCCTCATCTGTCTGTGTTCCTTATACCACCTAGCCAACTGCTTTCACTCAAATCCTTGGCTAAGGGTCTTCTGTGGAAACCTAAACTAAGATGCCCTATAACTGCTTCCTTTTATTTTTCAGGCTGGCCTGAGAAACCTTGGGAAGCAACTGTTTCTGTTTAGTATCACTTAGATGTCTGGGATTCTACCACACGGCTGGAGTTTAACAGTGTCCAGGAAAATCTTTCAGCTCAATTCTAGTTTGTCCACCCTTTCTTCATCCTGTCAGAGCTGGTATCAGCCTTGTTGTTGCTTAGATTGTAAGCTTCTTATTTCCTCCCTCCAGCAAGCCACTTGCTTCCACAGAAGTTGTTCACATGAGTAGTTTTCTCACCAGTCCAGGCATGTATCTCTTCATGGTCACTGGGGACAGAGAGTCTGTCTCGGTCACCCACGTATTACTCAAAACTAGCTTGAAACAAGAGCCACTTATAATTTCTCCCAATGCTCTGGGTTCTCTGAGCTCTGTTGAGATGCTCTTCTCTCCACTTGTTCTTGGCTGCATTCAGCTGGGAGCTCTGCTGGCTTCTTTCACATCTGGTGCCTCAGCTGGACTGGAATGTCTGGGGCTGGCTGGCCTCTCTCTCTCTCCATCTGGTGCCTCATCATGGTTATAGTCTAGCCCAAGCTTCTTTATATGGTAGCTGGCTTCCAAGAAGGTGAAAGTAGAAGCTACAAGATCTCTTAAAGCCTTGACTCAGAAGTCCCAGTGAAGTCCCATCACTTCCATTGTTTTCTCTTGGTCAAAGGAAGCCATTAGGCCAGCCCAGACTCAAGGAGGAGGGAAATAAGAGTCCGCCTCTCGATGGAAGGAATGGCATGCATGTGCACAGGTGGGAGGAATTGTTGGCACCCGTCTTAGGAAATGATGTACGTGGCACTTTTTTCACTTTCAGGGTGATACCATGAAACTGTGGTCAACGTCATGTTTCACCTCCTGTACTGGTGATTTAGCCTCACTTGGCCAGAGATTTTCTTCCCATTTTCATTGGTTCTTCCATCTACCAATGCCAATCCTTTCTAAATAATATGCCTCTTTACACATATTCCACAAGGCACAGCAGAACCAACAGCAGAGGTATCTCTCATGGAACGGTGTTGGTAGTACCCTTGGTAACACTTGCAATAGTACCTTTTGTCCTTAAGAGTCAAATTAATTGAAAACAAAACTTTGCAAACATCTCTTCCAGATCTCTCCCAGTACCTAGAAAAACTGGCATGGCTCTTCAAGTGTTCTTGTCGTATACTCCTCTTCTTGTTATTTTATAAGAGGCACATGGAACAGGAAGTCTGAGTTGGCTATTTGCAAAATTAGCCTCCTTTTCCTAGAATTGTAATGGGTGAGAAATCTAAGAAACTTACGGTTGTACTTTCGGAGCTGCCACTTGAAGGTTGTTGGCCTTGTCCTTGGGGAGCCCTGTCAAGCAGTTCTGTCTCATTATCTTCCAGAGTTTCTCCCAGTGGAAAAGGACCACAAATCTTAACAGTTTGCCCTTCCTCCCCAGCCCCACTCCTCAGAGAGTACTCGAATTAAAAACCAGCATGAGACTAGTCTGGGTGAAAAGCTTTTCTTCCTCTTATTATCCTCCTTCTTTTTGTTATTTTTTTTCTGGTTCTGTTAAAAGATTGCCCTAGAGCCAAGAGAAATTGTGGACAGTGTTGTAGAGATTAAAAAGTCACCGTTTCTGTATCTTTAGTGTTAAATGAAATGAAAGTATTTACGGTTTGCCCTCTTCTCAGCAGGGAAATCATTACTCAGGTGACTGAAAGCTCTGTCCTTTCACCTCATTTTACAGATATTTTGAAGGCTCTTTCTGCTTCTCTAAGGAACAGTTCCAGGAGCAAAGGAATTTGCATATTTAATTTGTCATGTTATAAAATAGAACCATCTGAGGAGGTTTTCACCCTCACATTGCTATTGTTTCATCCCACATGACTTGCGCAATTAGAACAAAACACGTCTCATCTGCTGGATGGGGCAGATGCTGGGAAAATTCCAGTTAGGGGCAGAATACGGTATTCTGAGGGGAGAGCAACCCAGTGGCAGGCAGATTATTAGTTAGGGGGTCTGGCAGAGGTGTTTGAGTGCTCCAGAAGGCTAGCTGGCTCAGTGAGGGAGAGCACGGGCACAAATTTTGGAGCCCTAATTGTGGACCCTTAGAGTTAGGGAAGTCCATCACAGCTAGTAAGGCCTCCAGCCAACTTCTCAGGGGTTTAAGAGGGAGATTAGAATTTTCTAAGCAGTCGATTAGGAACAGCAAGGCAGGACCTTAGTCCAAAAAGAGCTAAGATTTTAAGCTGGGAAATGATGTGAAGACCATTGATCAGACATGGAACACAGACATTCTTTTTGTTTGTAACTTTTTATTTTATGCTGGAGTAGAGCCGATTAACGATGTTGTCATAGTTTCAGGTGCACGGCAAAGGGACTCAGCCATATGTATACATGTATCCATTCTCCCCCAGACTCCCCTCCCATGCAGGCTGTATGACATCCCTTATATGCGGAATCTAAAAAGAAATGATACAAATGAACTTATTTACAAAACAGAAACAGACTCACATATGCGGAATCTAAAAAGAAATGATACAAATGAACTTATATGCAAAACAGAAACAGACTCACGGACTGAGAGAAGGAGCTTAAGGTTACCAGGGGGGAAGGATGTGCGGGGAAGGGATAGTTAGGGAGTTTGGGATCGACGTGTACACACTGCTGTATTTAAAATGGATAACGAACAAGGTCCTACTGTATAGCACGGGGAGCTCTGCTCAATGTTATGTGGAACACAGGCATTAGAATGCTGTCAGTGGTTGGGCTAGAGCTCTTCAGATTCCGTCTACGTAAAATGCCTGCAGTGGTCATTTTGCTTCAGCCACGGGAAGATTAAGACTTCACAGGTTAGAAGCTAAGCAAGCCTCACCATCTCACTTTGTATTATCTCTTGCACCAACTGTGACAAGGTCTATGAGAAATTAGGGATTGTTTTAATCCAATGTGATTTTACAAATCAAAGCCTTTCTTACTTGTGATCCATATATCCCAAAATTCTAGGTGGGGTTTTGTCTCCAGAAAAATTTTTTGAAATGGTTTAGGTACCGAAATTCCTTTGCAGAGTCTTTGACAATGAGAGGTAGTAAATGACAGTAATGGAGAGAGGATGACAGTGACAAGGCTGGATTGTGGAGAGGGTTTGAGAGTATGGGACAGCAGATGAGGAGGGAGAAAACCTCACGTACTTCAGAGTTGCAGTGAAGGCTGGCATAGATCTGGACCACTGCATTATCCGTGTCCCATATTTGCTAGCTGGTATCCATCAATCCATCATTTCCCAACTTAACTATTTATTTATTTAATTCAAGTATAGTTGATTTACAACGTTGTGTTATCATAGGATATTCAGTATAGTTCCCTGTGCTGTACAGTAGGACCTTGTTTATCCATTCTCTGCATAATAGTTTGTATCTGCTAAGCCCAACCTCCCACTCCATCCCTCCCCCACCCCTCCCCCATGGCAACCACAAGTCTGTTCTCCATGTCCGTGATTCTGTTTCTGTTTCATAGATACGTCCATTTGTGTCATATTTTAGATTCCACATACAAGTGATACCATATGGTACCAAATTATTATTCACTGAATGCAGGTACTTATAGTTTTGTTACCTGAGACTTAGTGGAGAAGACAAGAATTAAATGATTTGCACAATCTGATTTTTCGCTGAGATAAATTTTAGAATTTGATAGACTGCTACAGGGAAAATTATTTCTTTTGATAGTGTTTTTAAAAATTTCCTCTCAGGTGAGGAAAATGAGGTTGTGATTTCTCTACAGCCTCATCTTTTCTGTCCTCAACTCTGTAATCACTTCAAGTCAACGAGTATATATTAGACATCTCTCATATGCTAAATATTTTTAGCAAAGCCCAGTAAATTGATGAGTTAGCCCTTGGTAAGTCCCATTCACTGAGGGTTTATTTTGTCAGACACCAAGCTTGTTGCTTTATGTACACGTCTCACTTAATCCTCATAATAATCCTTTGAGGTATTTCTGTGCAACAAATAATCCCAAAACTCGGCAGCTTGAAACGACCATTTTATCACGCCGACAGATTCTGGGTCAAGAATTTAGACAGAGCACGGAGGGAATGGCTTGTCTGTGATTCATGAAGTCTCAGGTCTCAGCAGTGACAACATGAAATCTGGGGCTGGAATCACCTGGAAGTGTCCTTACTCGTATATCTGGTAGTTGATGCTGGCTGTTGGCTGGGGCACCTACACTTGGCCTTGCTGTGTGGCCTGCGTTTCCTCAGAGCATGGTTGTCTCAGGACCTCCAAAAGTGAGTGCCCTGGCTGACAAGGAGGAAACTGCCTTGACTTTCATGAATAGCCTCCAGTGCCATTCATCACTATTTGAAATGCATTCTGTTGATTGCCAGTGAACTGCAGGCCTGCCCTGTATTCACAGAGAGGGTGCGTAGACCCCACCTCTTGAAGAGAGGGGGTCAAAGAATTTTCAAACATGTTTGTGAACAGCTACAGGCACAGTTTTTACTCATGCATGATAGTGTCATCAGGCTTAGGCTTGAGGTATAGGGTCTCCGTATAAAAATCAAGTCCATACATGGATGAGACTCCTCAAGTACAATTTCTCAGGTATGGCTCTTCAAGACTGGTTCCTCTTTACCTTAAGACCTGAGGACTAAAGAAAGAAACTACCCAGGCCTTCCCTGGCGGTCCACTGGAGAGGTCTCGTTCTCATTCTGCACAGAAAGACTGCATGCAAACTGGCGAACCACTCATTTTAAAACATTTTAGTGGGTATTTCATGTGAGTTTGTAAGTCTTTCGTTATGCAACATATTTAATTTATAACATGTAAGAAATTAAAGGACCTGCTGATTTATTGATTGACTTGGAGCATAGAACCCATAGAAATTTGACTTTATAGTAGAAATCATTCCGAGGTCCATGGAAAGAGGCGGTTTGCTTACAAAACCAAGGGCGTTTCTGTGCCTGTTCTGTGAATCTTTGCCAGCAGGGTAGCTTTCATTAGTATTCATGCCTTATTGCTTGTGTCTTTACTTTTTTCAATAAACATCTTATTTTTGAAAAATAGTTATTCAAGGCAAATGGCCAGGGATAATTTTCAGGGAAACATGCCTAAAACAAGACCTTTGATGGCCCTGAGCTGAGTCGCAGTGATTATGCAGCAGGTGGCACTTTGAGTCTCTTGATAGACAGATTTCTCTCATCAAAAAAACCAGCCTGTATCATAAGCATCTAACCCAAACTTCATCCACTCTTTCCATTTGTAGCAAGGACAATTTGGTGCCTAAATTTATGGCTTGCATTAAAAGCTTAGGAATCTGAGATCCATAATTTGAAGTATACTACATCACTGTTAATATCTTTTCTTCCCAAAGATTTCAAAGGAATGCTTTTTTTCCCCCCCATGTAATTTTTCCGGTACATAAAGTGCTTTGGGTTTGAGGTAGGAGAATTCAATTCTATAGGTAGGAGAATTCAATTCTATAGTGTATTTCCTAGATTCCTACCTGCCATGTGCAGGAAGCCACAGACAACAAAGCTGAGACAACAAAGGCTTTAGTTCAGGAAATGGATCGTCCAGTAAGAGCTGTGACAAGGACACGAACAGTCACCAATCAAGGACGGTACCAATGACAATGGACTGTGGAGGCGTGGAGGTAGTTGCTCGCGTTCTAGGAAGATCCCATCCGATTGGTGTGGGAGAATCAGGAAAAGTTTTCTAAAGGTGGTGAGACGTTTGGCATATAGAAACTTGAGGAAAATTGGCTTATCACACTGTCAACACACAAAAAATGGGTATCTAATACTTAGGAAACATCCTCAGCTCTACTACAGACTTAACACCCAACCAAATTTTAGGTGAATAGCAGAAGAAATATTTCCTTGGTAGAGTTACGGAAGCCCATAAATGGAATGTCCCTTTGAAGTGCTGTTGGGAAGAAAATGTCGGATTCCTCTTTCTGGATCAACGCACAACTTTGCCTGGAAGAGAGTTCGGTTGGAGTCATTGTATCTGCACCTCCAGGTGTGTAGCAGCTCAGGAGGGCACTGCCAGGTAGTCATCTTTAAGTAGCAGGTCAGCGCTGCAGTGTTTTAGAAGTCGGGAAGACTGTTGGCAATGCATCTCTCGGCATCCGTCTTTCTACTCCCCCCTCACTTCCCAGTACTTCCAGTCATGGTAGCTTTCAGGTGTTTCTTGATCATCTGCAATTCAAGTAACGATTATGCTAGGAATGACCCAACTTCGATTGAATTTTCAAGGGAAGATGAATTCACAGTCCAAGAGAGTGTGACCTTTTATTTCAAATATGTCATCCAGTCGAGGCAATTGCTAAGGGAAGCTTTACCGATTTCTTGAGAAACAGCTTGTAAAGAAAGCTTTAGCTCATAGATCCAAAGTAATAGAAGGATGACAGAAAAGAGAGTATGGTGCATATAAAAATGAGTAAGAACACTTGCTGGTCTTCATTTTAACAAGTCACTGACCGACAGGATATTCATAACCTTAACACTTTAAAAAGAAGGCTTAGCATGAGAGGAATAGCTTCTGTGTAAGATCCATCTGTTGGAATAATAGGAGAAACCCAAAGGAAGACCTGAAATCTTAAGCTGTAAGATAAACAAATCTGGACAAGTCCCCAGTCTGTGTTAAGATTCCTTATTGGTTCGAAGGGAAGCTAAAATGGTCAGAAAAGTATCATGTGATGGGAAAAGGAAGGTTGAACAGGAAGCCAGAGACTCTTTTTTGCGTTCATTTCCTTTGCCACTCTTTGAGTTCAAGTTTTCTCATTTGTAAAACAGAAATCATCTAGTGCCATAAATCTCACAAATCTCTCCCAAGGCTTTTGTTGGAATAAAATCAGATAAAAAATGCAGGAGCTTCTTGGAGAAGGGTGAAGAATAAGCTAATAATAATCATTACCATTTATATGCAGAACGCTTCACATATACCAGACATAGGCTTTCAGGGTATTATCTTAGCCCCAGAGCAATATTGAGGCAGGTATGTATATCACTGTTCTGTCGACTAGGACACTGAGCTTAAGAAATACTAAGAATTTGCATATGATCATGGCAATAGTAAATGGTAAAGCCAAAATTCTCTGACCCAGTTGCTAACCAATTATATATCTGGTTTAGAACTGGAAGCATCTAATAATGAGCTACTTTGTTCAATTCTGTTTACAAGGTGTGCCAATTTTCTTATCTTTCTTTTTCATTCTAAATCATATTCCTTCATTTTATACCAGTTCCTTTCCTCAGCACCACTGAACTTTATCTTGGTCCAAACACTCCCCCACTCTCCACTCTGATAATTCTTAAACATCTTTCCAGTCTCAATTCAAACACATCACCATGAGGATGTGATACTGCACTTACCACTGTATTCCTAGCGTTAGCACAAAGCTGGTCGCCTAGTAGGTACATAAATATCCATTCAATAAAAGATTGAATGAAGGAAACAGACGCAGAAAAATGAATTGAGTGGATCAATGCCATGTGGCACAACGGACATCCAGACACCCAAATCTACTGTTCTTCCTTCTTTCCCACTGGGTAAGTTTATTTCCTGTCCAAAATAATGGATTTTGAAGCTGAATACTTTAATTATCATCCATTAATTAAAACCTCAGGGGTTCCCTAAATTAGCCATGCACTGTAAAAATAGAATGAGAGGGCTTCCCTGGTGGCGCAGTGGTTGAGAGTCCGCCTGCCGATGCAGGGGACACGGGTTCGTGCCCCGGTCCGGGAAGAGCCCACATGCCGCTGAGCGGCTGGGCCCGTGAGCCATGGCCACTGAGCCTGCGCGTCCGGAGCCTGTGCTCCGCAACGGGAGAGGCCACGGCGGTGAGAGGCCCGCGTACCACCAAAAAAAAAAAGAATGGTAGTATTATTTTGGTTAAGAAAAAAATCAGCGGACAGGAACGTGGAGAGAGCTAAAACAAGATTTGGGACCAATTAATGAGAGAATGAGAAGCTAGAAGCAATATGCAGATATTAGAGAGAAGGCTCAAGGCTACTTCATATTAATTTTTGCAGCATATGGGATACTTCGTGTCAACCCAGTTTGAAGAATATAAAATTCTTCCTCCTACTTAACTGTGCAATGTTCAATTTCAGCTTCTTCCTGGCCGGACACAGTGCTGTGAAAATAAACTGAAAGGTGAAAAAAATGCAAGAGTGAAAATTACCATGTAAAGAGAAATTTTAATAAATTACGTTTAGGTGAGCTTGTAATGCAGAGTCAGAATAAACAATTTAAGTGAAAAGAAATATTTTTGTTAAGAAATGGGATAATTTCAAAAAGTGATGTCACCATGCCATAGCATTGATAGATGGTATTCTCCATGGCAGTGGGACAATCCATTTCCTCCTTTGCCTCTTTAGTATAAAGCAATCACTATGACACCTAGTGTTTATTGAAATCATTGACAAATGATATATACCAGCATGAAAAGAAATGTGTCACAACATTTATTGTATGATTTATTTTTTCAACTTAGGGCCCATTTTCAAGTGGCTTGGTAACCTGGAAAGTTAACCTAACATGCTCATTGTAGATGGGCTGGTTCAGATGAACTTGGAATGAAAAAAAAAATGATGATGTGTGTTTTTTAAATTCTTCATGATGGAAAATTTCAAACATACACAAAAATACAGAGAATTATACAGGAACCCCCAAGTTTCATCACTCACTTTGAACAGTTATCAACTCAAGGCCAGTCATGGCCCATTTATACTCTTCTCCCTCAGTAGATTATTTTGAGACAAGTTCATTTAAAAAAAAATTTATTGGAGTATAGTTGATTTATAGTGTTGTGTTAGTTTTAGGTGTACAGCATAGTGATTCAGTTATACATATACATGTATCTATTTTTTTCATATTCTTTTCCATTATAGGTTATTACAAGATATTGAGGAGAGTTCTCTGTGCTCTACAGTAGGTCCTTGTTGGTTATCTATTTTATATATAGTAGTGTGTGTACATTAATCCCAAGTTCCTAATTTATCCCTCCCACCCATGTTTCCCCTTTGGTAACTATAAGTTTATTTTCAAAATCTCTGAGTCTGTTTCTGTTTTGTAAATCAGTTCATTTATATCATTTAAAAAATTAGATTTCACATATGAGTGATATCATATGACATTTGTCTTTCTCCTTCTGACTTACTTCACTTAGTATGATAATCTCTAGGTCCATCCATATTGCTGCAAATGGCATGATTTCATTCTTTTTTATGGCTGAGTAATATTCCATTGTATATATGTACCACATCTTCTTTATCCATTCCTCTGTTGATGGATATTTAGGTTGCTTCCATGTCTTGGCTATTGTAAATAGTGCTGCAGTGAACATTGGGGTGCAGGTATCCTTTATAAAGAAATTAATTATTTTTTTTTGGCTGCATTGGGTCTTTGTTCCTGTGCACGGTCTTTTCTCTAGTTGCGGACAGCGGGGGCTACTGTTCGTTGCAGTGCGCGGACTTCTCATTGCAGTGGCTTCTCTTGTTGTGGAGCACGGGCTCTAGGCACTTCAGTAGTTGTGGCATGCAGGCTCAG
This sequence comes from Neophocaena asiaeorientalis asiaeorientalis, assembly GCF_003031525.2. Lineage (NCBI taxonomy): Eukaryota > Metazoa > Chordata > Mammalia > Artiodactyla > Phocoenidae > Neophocaena > Neophocaena asiaeorientalis. Next base: position 2,229,620 of record NW_020173682.1, on the reverse strand, counting down.
TAGTTGTAGCGCATGGGCTTAGTTGCTCCACAGCATGTGGGATCTTCCTGGACCAAGGATCAAACCCGTGTCACCTGCATTGGCAGGCAGATTCTTTTTTTTTTTCTTAATTTTTATTTTATTTATTTATTTATTTTTACAAAATTGTGATAGTTTTATTTACATTGATCTAAATGCCTTCAATAGACCAATATTCTTTAATACACACATTATCTTAAAATTATCTTGCATATAATACAATCTAGTAGAGTTTTACTTGCAGCATAATGATAAGAGTATTATTAATTAAAGCCATTATAGGTGTTGTGATCCAATACTGAGACACAGTTTAAAGTTGTATAACGAATGTCTTCTTTCAATACTGTCAGTGGTTGTATCAGTAAGGATCTGGCAGGCAGATTCTTAACCACTGCACCACCATGGAAGTCCCTCACGTATCTTTCTGAATTGTGGTTTTCTCCAGATATATGCCCAGGAGTGGGATTGCTGGATCATATGGTAGCTCTATTTTTAGTTTTTTATGGAACCTCCATATTGTCCTCTATAGTGGTTGTGCCAATTTACATTCCCACCAACACTGTTAGGAGGGTTCCCTCTTCTCCACACCCTCTTCAGCATTTACTTTTTGTAGACGTTTTTGATGACGGCCATTCTGACTGGTGTGAGGTGATACCAAACAACCCAATTAAAAAATGGACAGAACATCTAAATAGACATTTCTCCAGAGAAGACATACAGGTGGCCAAAAAGCACACGCAGTGATGCTCAATGTCACTAATTATCGGAGCAATGTAAATCAAAACTACAAGCAAGTTCATTGTTTACTGAAGCAAATCTTCAAATGTTCTTGATATTCTTTGATCCAAAAGTATGTTAGTTGCATCCCTAAAGCATAAGGAGCCTTTTAAAACACAAGCAGAACATCATTAGTAAGCCTAAAAATATTAACAATAATTTCTTAATAGTATCAACTATTCAATTAATGTTCAAATTTGTCTGAGTCATAATTTTTGTACAATGAGTTTGTATGAATCAAGAACCAAATAAGGTCCATACATTGCAACTTGTTGATACATATTTAAAGTTTTTTAAATCCATAGATTCCTCCTCTCTCTTTAATTGATTATAATTGATTTCTTAAGGAAACCTGTGTACTTGTCTGCTAAACTTCCCATATTCTGAAATTTTCTAATCGCATCCCAGTAGTAAATGGTTTAACATCTTTCTCTTTCTTGCATTTCCTGTAAACTGAGTAGTGAGATTTAGAGCTTTGATCATTCAGGTTCAAGGTTTTGATGGTAATACTTCATGAGTGGCTTTGTGTGCTTCCATCAAAAGGCAGCTTGTCTGGTTGGCCCTCTGTGATATCAATAATCATTGATCATTGCCTAGCTCAGTGATCAGTAATTGGTGATCATTGCCCAGATCTAGATTCCTTAACTCATTAAGGTTTGCAAATGTGGTGGTATTCTAATTTTATTACTCTCTTCATTTCTTATCTAAAATACTTTCAAATTTCCCCTCTTTGATGATTGTCCTGAGACAACTACTTGGCTTCATTTTACCCTCATCAGTTTTCAGAATAACTAATTGATTCTTTCCAGATGTGACTGCCTTCCAAATGTGACCAATGAGATTTGTTTTAGTCTCACTACTGACGAATAGATTGAAACATGTTTGACGTGTTTCAATTCATTGCAGTTAATATTTCTCTGATGCTCAAATTGTTCCCTTTTTGGCCAGTTGAAGACTCTTCAGTGTCGTTGACATGATGTTTTAGGCTCATTTTGGCATTACAAGATATTTTAGGCTCATCTTGTACATTTCTTGCCCTAGACCTGGAATCAGCCATTTATCCAAGAAGTCCTGGTTTCTTTTCGTACAAAATAGTATTTATAGGCTATAACCTGGACTCTAGGGATGCTCTTTGCTACCTTACTGCTCTTAAGTCCTTTTAATGGACAGAAATATGACAAATATGTGCATATGTATATATTTTAAAATTTTACTAATTGTATACAGTAGTGCATTTCCAATCAAAATTTTAGATTATCGAGTTTTAACTTAATTCCTTGATTTTATTTTTTTTCTCATGCTGAAAATCTTGGATCCTAACAACATTCATAGAATTACTTATTAGATTTCTCCTATAGAATATAAAATAGCTGCAGAATATCAATACCAGGATTATTACTAACAATAGTTTAACATTTATTTTGTTTGTTTTTAGGGTATATACCACGAGGGGTGTAGCACCAGACCGCCATATTTTAAAGTCACTTGAAATACTTCTTCTTTCTATGCTTTTACCATCAACTGGATGAACAGTTAGGCTTCATTTCATTTCGCTTGGATTTACAGGGATTGCTTTTTTTTTTTTTTTTTTTTGTGGTACGCGGGCCTCTCACTGTTGTGGCCTCTCCCGTCGCAGAGCACAGGCTCCGGACGCGCAGGCTCAGCGGCCATGGCTCACGGGCCCAGCTGCTCCGCGGGATGTGGGATCTTCCCAGACCGGGGCACGAACCTGTGTCCCCTGCATTGGCAGGCAGACTCTCAACCACTGCGCCACCAGGGAAGCCCTACAGGAATTGCTTTTTAAAGAAAGTTTTGAATTGTAAGTATTTACAGTTGTGCTGTATCATATGCCAGTTATAATCTACACAGTCTCCCTTGGCTGTCACTTAGTGTTAGTTTTACATATTCATATATATTCAGTGCTCACAGCCAGTCATTATGCCAATTCTTCTTCAGTCATTTGGTCGTCAGAGTCATTTTCTAGTGGATTCTTCAGGAAGGGCACGTGAGAACCACACTTGAGTTCTTGCGTGTTCATAATAGTTTGTATATGACTTTAAACTTGAATGTCTGTCTTACTGGATATAAAATCCTTGGCCACATTTTCTTAACTTTTGTAATATAAATGTTACTCCATCCTGTGGCATAAAGTGTCGCTACTGAGAAGTCTAATGTCACTTTATAAACGTTCCCTAATGAGGGGCTTGGTCATTTTGCTTTGATGTCCAAAGGGTCTTTTTCCCCTTTTATTTAAGTTTGATAGATATACTAAAATATGTCTCATTTTGGCCACTCTGGATTGATTTTCCAGGGTCCTCACGTGCCCTTGAAATATATAGATTCAGATCTTCTTTATATCAGGAACGTTTTCCTGAATAATCTATTTCTCTCCAGTCCTTTTTATCTTTTCCTTTATTTCATTTCTATTTTTTTAAATTTTTTATTTAATTAATTAATTTATTTGTTTATTTTGGCGGTACGCAGGCCTCTCACTGTTGTGGTCTCTCCCGTTGCGGAACAGACGCGCAGGCTCAGCGGCCATGGCTCACGGGCCCAGCCGCTCCGCGGCATGTGGGATCTTCCCAGACCGGGGCATGAACCCGCGTCCCGTGCATAGGCAGGCGAACTCTCAACCACTGCGCCACCAGGGGAGCCCCCATTTCTATTTTTAATTTTCTTCCTATTCTAGCTTCTCTTTTCTTATGATGTTGATTTGTCCTTGTGCTCTTCTTACTTTTGTTCATTTGTGAGATTATTTCTTTGTTTTCCTTCTAATTCTTAACCTCCCTCAGCCCACTTTTCAAACTTTTCTTTTGTCCAATCATCTCATTTTTCTAATCCTGACTTATGGCATTCTTCCATAGCTTCTATCATTTTCTCAAATTCTCTTGGCTCATTTGGAAATATAAGGTTCAGGTATTTATTGTTTTATGGTCATGTCTTTATGGCATGATTTCATTGTCTATAGGAATAGTTCTCTGTCCTTTATTAACTTTCTTTCTTCTTAAAATAATATCACGTGGATTCAACCCCAATCACTGCTGTAGATCACGTTTGTTCTGTGCTCTTCCAGGGGAGGGTGTCTGGAATATCTTTCCTAGATCGAACGCTCTAGGGCTCCATTTTCTCTTGTTCTTTGGTGTGTTCAGCTCTTTCTGAGCTATGTTGCCTCCTACCTTAGTCCGACTCTTTTCTTCCCTTCGCCCTTAGCGTCCCTGATGTGTTCCGTATACATGCAACGCCCAGCAGTTTCTCTTCCGTCTGCGGATTTATCCTGTAGTCGCTTTAGGAAAGTGATGCTGAGTATTTGAGGGCAGAAATAGCCATACCTGTCGTATCTTCACTGTGAATGTTAGCTTTTAGAATTACAAAGACTTCTTTATCTTTTTAAATGCGTTGTGATCTGAGCTATCTGAGAGTTGGCAGGGCATCTGGAGCCTGCCTGCAAAGCCCCTTCATGGCTTTGGCTGCCCTTATCCGATGGACCTGAAGAGCTTCCCATGCTGAGAGGGACCTCTTCCTTTTGGGAGTGGGTACCTGATGGCAATCTGGTTTCTGGGCCGTTGGTTGGAAGCCCCTTGTCTCTCTGCTTCCTTCTGTAGTTGTCAGCACCCATCTTGTTGCTGCTACAGTTTTGACCCCTCCTGCTTATGGAAATACCTTGTCACTTTGGTTGCAGACGTGGGTTTTTGTTTTGCTCTCTCAATTGTTCTGCCTATTTTTGTTGGGGGTGATTCAGGGAAATTGAAAAACTGGGATTGCCGCCACTGCTATCTTTCTGCCTCTGGGTAATTTGGGAGCAAATGCGCTGCTGTAGATATTTTAAAACGCTTAAAACCCGAGGTGAGATTTTACTTGTTTTTCTTTGTAATGGCTTTGTTCCTTTTTCCCCCATAAACATATTAGATAATAGACACCATACTGTTTGAAAATACAATGAAAATCATTGATTGGGATTTGGAAAGTATCAAGGATGTCAGGGGAAAATGCTGTTTTGTCTATGTTTGTAATATTATGGAATAAATTATTCCAATCCCCTTCAAAATAAATACTGAGAATTATGACCTTTTTTCCTAAGCTAAGCCTCTCAGAAATTCAAGCTCACCGAATGTATGAATAATAAGCCAAGAACCACAGACTGGAGGAATTAAAAGGAAATGAACTTCCACATTTTTTTTTTTTTTGCGGTACGCGGGCCTCTCACTGTTGCGGCCTCTCCCATTGCGGAGCACAGGCTCCGGATGCGCAGGCTCAGCGGCCATGGCTCACGGGACCAGCCGCTCCCGGACCGGGGCACAAACCCACGTTCCCTGCATCGGCAGGCGGACTCTCAACCACTGCGCCACCAGGGAAGCCCTGAACTTCCACATTTTAAAGATCTGCCTGTTGTTATTCTGTCGCTGTGTAGTGTGGGACTACCAAAATCTTCTATCACTTATTTTTTATTCAAAGTGATTAATGGCAACTTCTAATTTCTTATCACATGGTATAACAATCAACTTATGTAATTGATTTCTTTTTAAAAAAAGTTTCTTTGTCTGAAAAGGATCTGATTCATTTCAGGAAGTAAGTATAATATGCAACACACAGAGTATTTCAGACAGAAACAGACTCACAGACTTAGAGAACGAATTAAAGATTACCAGGGAGGGTGGATGGGGGGAGGGATAGTTAGGGAGTTTCGGATTGAGGCGTACACACGGCTATATTTAAAATAGATAACCAACAGGGGACTTCCTGGGCGGTCCAGTGGTTAATACTTTGCCTCCCGATGCAGGGGGTGTGGGTTCGATCCCTGGTCGGGGAGCTAAGATCCCATATGCCTCGTGGCCAAAAAACCAAAAACGTAAAACAGAAGCAATATTGTAACAAACTCAATAAAGACTTATATTAAAAAAAAGGGCTTCCCTGGTGGCGCAGTGGTTGAGAGTCCGCCTGCCAATTCAGGGGACACGGGTTCGTGCCCCGGTCCGGGAAGATCCCACATGCCGCGGAACAGCTGGGCCCGTGAGCCATGGCCGCTGAGCCTGCGCGTCCGGAGCCTGTGCTCCGCAATGGGAGAGGCCACAACAGTGAGAGGCCCGTGTACCGCTAGATCCCACATGCCGCGGAACGGCTGGGCCCGTGAGCCATGGCCGCTGAGCCTGCGCGTCCGGAGCCTGTGCTCCGCAATGGGAGAGGCCACAACAGTGAGAGGCCCGTGTACCGCAAAAAAAAAAAGATTTATAAAAAAAAAGTGGTCCATATTAAAATAGATAACCAACAGGGACCTACTGTATAGCACAGGGAACTCTGCTCAATATTCTGTAGCAACCTAATTGTGAAAAGAATTTGAAAAAGAATAGAAACATATATACGTATACCTGAATCACTTTGCTGTACACCTGAAACTAACACAGCAGTGTTAATCAACTATACTCCAATATAAAATAAAAAGTTAAAAAAAAAGGATCATTTCAGTTAACAACTTCTCTTGTGTATACAGCTAGTGCCAAAGTCTCTTTGACTTGTCAAAGGTTCCTTAATTTCTAAACCAAAAAGACTCCTTAAGGTGTTTTTTTTCCAATTAAAATTCCATTTCTCGCTAAAATACATGAGCAAATGGTCCCCCTCCCTCAGCACACTTCACCAGCATTCTTTCCTGAAAAAAAAACTATTGATTTTTTTTCCTTTTTATGTATCAATCTTATATTTATTAGTGGTTTACTCCTTGCAAGGCACTATACCAGATACATTTCAGGTATTTTTCTACATTTTCTATTCTCTCAACTATGCAATATAAGTATTACTATCTCCATTTTACAGATGAGACACTTGGGGTTCAAAGACTTGCAGTATTTTGTTTGAGGTCATAGAACTAGTAAGTTGGTGAAAAAATTTGAATTCAGTTCTGACTTCCAAATCAGGGCACTTGACATTGCACCAAGTTGCCTCACTTAATTTAGCCTTTCTTTACTTCTTGATTCCCACCCTTCCTCCTGCCTCTCTCTGTCTGTCTCTTTTTTTCCCTCCCCCTTCCTCCCTCTTTCCTTCTTCCCACATTTACTCTAAGTCTGGCGCTGTTCCAGGTGCTGCGTGCGAAAACAGCAGGGAATACACCATCCCTGCCCTCCTCCCTCCCCCTTCCTCCCTCTTTCCTTCTTCCCACATTTACTCTAAGTCTGGCGCTGTTCCAGGTGCTGCGAAAACAGCAGGGAATACACCATCCCTGCCCTCGTGAAGCTTACATTTGAGTTTGGATTGTGTTTAGAGACAAATAAGCAAATTTGTATATGTATGTGTGTTCAGTGTATCACATGATGACCAGTTTAGCACTCTCCTTTAGCACTCGCCTACCACGCCCCATCCTCAAAAAAAGACAGCAGGATGTGAGAAGTAGAGAGTGCTTTGCAGTAGAAGGTTGCTGCTTTGTGTGAAGTTCACGTACCTCCATGTAGCATAAGACCCCACACATATACTATTTACAGCAATTTAAACTCCTCTCCCCCAGCTTCTCTTGCAGACATATCTTCACACGAGTGAAAAATAATTTGTTATTCATATCATTCTTTACTCAGAAAGTTCTAAGTGCTTTTAATGAACACGTAGCAATATTATTTATGTTATCTTCTGTTCGGTGCTCCCTAAATATTGCCTAGGCAACCTGTTGATAAGACAAAGTTGACTGCTTACCACAGTTAGGGGCAACAGCATCTCAACAGAGTTTTTATAGGGTCTCAAGGGAGGGAGGGAAGACGGATTTTATTAAGAATTTGAAGCTTGGTTTAAGGTGGGGCTCTCAAAGCAGAGGCTTGATAAGGATCTTGATGTAACAGTTTAGGATTGGCGGGAACAGTGAAGCAAGAAATCTGAGGCAAGGTATTTAGAGTGTCTGGGAAGCAGAAGTAAACCGTGATGCTTCCTAGGGAAGCCTTGATGGGTCTTTCCAGAGTTTCCGGTAATGATTAATCAGGTCACATCTGGGCAAAAGTGTCCTGGAATAGTAACATTATGCAAATAAAGTTATAAAGACCAGTGGGTAGTGAAGTCATGTTGAGGCAGACCCTCTGATTATATACGTTAAATACATAAAATCAGGGTTAAAAATCTTTATGCGATTCCCACATATCATAATATGGATACTTTTTTTGATGTGCAGGCTCAGCGGCCATGGCTCGCGGGCCCAGCCGCTCCGCGGCATGGGGGATCTTCCCGGACCGGGGCACGAACCCGCATCCCCTGCATCGGACTCTCAACCACTGCGCCACCAGGGAAGCCCGGATACTTTTTTTTAATTGTTGAAAAGATGGATTTGAAACTTATATGAAATGTCCCTATTAGAAATGGTAGTCAGTTTCAAATTTGTTTCCTCTATTTTCTGTTCTGAAATTTCAGTGGTGTTTTTGACATCCATTCTTTTCATCATCTCACCCCACCGTCTAAAATAGGGCAAGAATTTTGTTTCCGACCCATCTTAAATCTGTACGGATAAATTCCCTGGTAGTCCAGTGGTTAGGACTCGGTGCTTTCGCTGCCGAGGGCCCAGGTTCAATCCCTGGTCGGGGTGGTGGGGGGACTAAAATCCCACAAGCTGTGCCGGGCAGCCAAACAAACAAAAGAATCTGTACAGACAGGTTACATGGAAATATATCGTTTGATTTGGCAACATTGGCTCTGGTTCCAACAGGGGAGATTCTAGGCCCAAAGATTTTTCTTTGCAACTTTGTCATTTGGTACTTGTTCATGAGGTCTTTACTTCTCATCCCCCACCCCCTTTATAAACATGGCCGCAATTTTATACACTGCTTCCTATAGATGTGGTCGGCAAGTTCCCCAAAATACTTTTAAGACGCTCTGGCCAATTTGGAGAAGTGGATCGGAATTCATGTGGTAGACTGGCTCATTCATCCTCTTTGATACATTTCAGCTACAGCACAGCTGTCAGGACAAGGGAGTTATAAATCTACATGTTAGCATTCACATTTTAATTAATATCAATGGGCAAAGCTGTCTCTAGGGGCAGATGATACGATAAAGAATGAAGTCTGACAATTTCAAGTCTCCATACGTTCTGGATTGAGGTCCAGGTGGAATATGCTGAGACTGCCACGAAAGCACTGAAAAGCCTGCTTCCATTTCCAGCATCCTATCTCTGTGGAGCAGGATTTTCTGCAGGGACAGCAACCAAACCGAGATTACCGAGTAGACGGGACATAAGAAACGCACTTCGGGTGTCACTGTCTCCCATCCCCCCCAGGTGGGACCATCCAGTTGCAGGAGAACAAGCTCAGGGCTCCCACTGATTCTGCATTAGGGTGAGTTGTATCATTATTTCATTTTATATTACAATGTAATAATAATAGAAATAAAGTACACAGTAAAAGTAAAAAAAAAAAGAATGAAGTCTGAGAAGCAGATGATACAGGTAGGGTGTGAAGGTATTATTTCTGAATCAATCCAGGTTGACTGCCAACAGTATTACCCTGTGTTGATGTTGTCCAGATTTTGCTCTTTAGAATGGCCTTACCGCGGTTTGGGTTTGGGATTTTCTAATGTTTAAAAGACCAGACGTCTCTACCTTTCCGTTAGAAAAGGCAAGAGAACAAACTCAGACCCATCAAATTGCTCAGGCAAGATTTTAGAACTTTTACTCTCATCCCTGACATCCATCAGTTTAATTGTAGCCCCAGACAGTTTCTTTTGGGCATTGAGCTAAGACAGTGCCCAGAGGCTGTGATTTCTAAATGGTCCTTGGGTTCAAAGTCATGTGGACTCAGCAGCAGTGAGCTATGCAGGCATTAATTCCTCCTGCACTTTTACATGTAAAAAGGCAGCCTAAATGATGACCTCCCTAAAATCCCTAAGACAAGTCCCTATGTAGATGGTGAACAATCCCTGCAGATTTCAAGAGAAACAGAAACAGAGCACACCCAGGACTGTCTTATTCCCGTTGTTTAATGTGCAGTATTATTATATGTTGATGGGCAGTAGAGAAGAAAGCTTTATTTAACTTCTCTTCTTAGCTGTTCACCACCAGAACAAGTCAAAGTGGAGCCTGATGAGGTGACTCTCCAGGGAATTTCAAAATGTCGATCTACTCTAGGTCACGTCTTTCCCCAGAGACAGCTTCACTGATGATTTGAGTAAACTTGTAGCTACCTATAGGGTATGAATAGACTGTTCCAGCCAGGTCCTATTTGGTTTAATTTATCTTTCTTTCCAGAATCTACTTAAAGTCTCTTCCCTTCCTTCCAGGTCTAAAAGTTTACTGTTAATAAGCCACTATCTCCCTAAGGCCATTAAAAACTTCCCATGTCTGATTTTGGCTTCCTGTTAGATGGTGAGCTAGGATGGGTTGTTGGCTTTCTCTCTTCAAATCAACCCGAGGGAAACTAGAAAGGAGAAGAAATCATGGATTTGAGAAGCTAACAAAAATGGCATGAACCTTCTGGGGAGAGTGAATGAATGGTGTGGCGACTCCTATGTGTGGATGGGGTCAAGGTAGAGGGTGAGTTGGAGGGAACAGGGTTAGTTTGAGGAGGACACTTCAGAAGCAGTAAGAGGACAGGCTGGAGAAGAGATCTTATGTTCTGTTCTTGCTTCTTCCTCACATGACCCTGGTCAATAGTTGATGGATCCTTCATCAGAGAAATCAACTTCATCAGAGAGACCAGCACTTCATCAGAGCACCCAGGTCTCTAGTGCCAGGGCCTTTGGAGTAATATCAGGGCAGAGCGAAATCCTTACAGAAGTGAGGAATTTATAAAAATAGACAAGGAGTGCCAGACGCAATGTGCAACTGTCTTCACTTCTGTGCTTCTAAACCCCCAGGGCTAGTAGATTACAGCTAAGGGAGATGAATTATCACACGGCCTATTTTTAAAAGGAGTTCAAAGACGAATCCCTGACCAGCACAGGTGCCTCATAAAGTGCCAAGTAGGATGTATACAATAAAAAGCAAACAAGAACAAAGCCCCTCACACCTAGATGCTAGAGTCAACTTAAGACCACCAAAGACAAAGCGAATTATAACAGTTTCTAGAGATAAACAGAAGATCGCCTACAAAGAAACAAAAAGCACACTCTGCAATAGCAACCTGGGTACAAGAAAATGATGGCTTAATATTTCAAAGTATTGAAGAGAAATGAACGTTGAACCAAGAATTTTATATTCAGCTGTTTTGGCATTTAAACTTGAGGGTATAAATAAAAATGTAAGTACTTCTCCCAAGGATGTTGTTTGTGTAACAGCAGTTCAGGACTAGTAGGGCAATTTCATGGCTTCTGGGGGCCCAGGCTCCTTCCATCGTGTTGGTGAGACACCCCTAAGGTGCTGGCCTCAACTTGTTTGATCCTTGATGGCTACTCCAGCCATCACCATTATATCCATATTTCAGCCGTCAGAAATGAAGAAGGGAAAGCCATGCCATTTCCTTTGCTTTTTAAAGTTACAGCTAAAAGATGAACACATCACTTCCACTCATATTCCATTGACTGGAACTTAGTCACGAGGTCATACCTAGCGGCAAGAGAGGCTGGGAAAGGCAGTCTTAATTCTGGCTGTATGTGAGTCCAGCCCAAAATTCAGAGGTTTTGGAACAAAATGGAAAAGGGGAAAAAGGAAAAAATTTTTTTTCTGCCACCATTATATATCCCAAACCAGAAATACTCCTTTTAAGGTGGGGAAAAGACAAGAATGTCTACTAGCACCGCTACTATTTGACATAGTTCTAGCGAATGCTATTAAAAAAGAAAGAGAAGTGGTTAAGAAAGAGGTGAAACTTTCATTACTATAGGTGATGTAATTTACCTAGAAAAAAACAACAGAATCAATATATAAGCTACTAGAACAGTTAAGGGATTTTAGGATGGTTGCTGGATATGTCAATTTACAAAAATCAGTGATTTTTAAATGCTTGTGTTAACGGTCTAGAAAAATACAATAAAAAATAAGATGTGGGCTTCCCTGGTGGCGCCGTTGTTGAGAGTCCGCCTGCCGATGCAGGGGACACGGGTTCATGCCCCGGTCCAGGAAGATCCCACATGCCGCGGAACGGCTGGGCCCGTGAGCCATGGCCGCTGAGCCTGTGCGTCCGGAGCCTGTGCTCCGCAAC